>NW_026730234.1:0-19085 GCF_030272615.1 Cryptomeria japonica
TCTTATTTATCCCAAATAGATTTAGCAGTACTTCGCTCTGATAGTCCCATGATTTGCTAATCTGACAAGGTACTCAAAAGTCTAGGTGGATTAGGTTGACCTGGTGTAGGACCAACATAACCATTCTGTGTAACATCCCATATGTCTTTAATAATGCAATTCAGATGTGTCTCCATTCTGATCTTCCATATACCATAGTTAGTTCCATCAAGTTTTGGACTGTCCTTCCTAAAATAGTTAGTTGCCATAAAATCTCAAGCTGTTAAACTTCTGCAAAAAGTGGACTTAGCTTTGATACCAATTGTTAGGACCCATAGGCAACTAAGGGGGGGGTGAATCAGTTGTCTAATAATTTCGACCCAAATATAACTTAACAAAAATTGATACTTAATACCGGTAAACCAAACTTAATGCGTGTAAACAGATTAACAATTAATAATAGTACCAGTGAAACTTAATACATGAAACAGAATGAGAAACAATATCCACAACACATAACACATATATATGTACATGGAAACCCTATAAGGGGAAAAACCAAGGTGGGAAATCTTCCCCACAATTAGATGATACTACTATAGATAGTATGTGTTTACACATGGGGTCTGCAGATGTAGAAAGGCCAGCTGCCTAGAGCTCACTACTCAATCATAAAATAGGAGTCACACTGACTACCATTGGATGATTAAATCCAATGATAATGTACTACTCAAAGTAGAATCTCCAATGCTGGATTGAGTAATAGTTAAGCTCTGATTATCTCCTTCAAACCTTTCTTGAATCTTCAAATGATGTCTGCACGAGTAGCTCTTCTTATATTTGCATATACCAAATATAATAACCTTACAATACCTTATTACATCACATCACCATATTAATCTCACAATTGAGATCTTACATATATACCAAAACCTAAGACCAAATGTGTAGGTCAACTTACTAAGAATAATACAATAAAATCTATTACAAGTAAGTCAAGATGTGATGCATCATGTCAGCTAAACCACAATGTTAATTGATTAAACCATCTCCATAACGTGTCATGCTAAATTGGAATAGATAACACATGTCGGTCCATAACCTAGACCAATTTTCTGGTAACAACAAATATGTCAACCTGATTAGACCAATAACCAAATCTCCAAGACCAAGTGTCCAAACCATGTTTTCGACATAGCCAAGTGATCTCTAGATGATAACAAGTCATCCTCAGTGCCAGTGAACAATATAACCTATCTATGAACCAAATACCAGTGACTGTGCATAGGTCATTGAACTTGTTGGTGAATATAATGTGCCAGTTCAACATAAAAGAAATCTCCAGAAGGATAAGTGTTGATAAGTGTTGACATCAATGACAAAACTAATGCAACATATCTATAATACCAATAAACTTTTGCTTACAAATAGATACTTCCTTCCAATGATCACCTCAGTTCAAAAGGTGACTAATGACCATTGAGTAAGGTATAAAATTTCATTCCCAATCATCATATAGGGGAGAGAAGAGCTTTGTAAGTAATTGGCATCATTGAAGCAATAGAATTCTAAGAATTTCCTGCAATTTTCTTATTCTACATGGTGTACCATACTATATGGACATTTTTGAATTATGAAAATAGTAGGATGTGTTAGTTTGGCCAATCACCTTTCATATGAATCAATTATGAGGTCCTAATTCACAAAGATAAGGGATAAACCTGCAATTTTCTGCAAGTGGTCTAGATTTGACAGTGTTGCCTAGGGTTTCATAAAGAAATGGCCTCATCTTGCTAATCCTTCATTGGTGGTCCATGGATTTGGAGGAGATGCATGTATTTCCAGTGTATTTTAGGACTTTGAAATCCTTTTTTAGGTTGGGATTGGTTGGAGGTAAGGGTTTGATGCATTAAGGTGGGCAACTCCATGTGGCCATCGTGCAATTGCAATAAAAAGGGTCACACATCAGGTGCTAGGGGTCTAATCATGACCTAAAACTTAGGAATTGGTCAATTTACCATGTCATAATAGTTCCCCTTATTGTATTTTTATAAGATAAGGTCTATGCATACCCTCTCCTTTGTAAAATAGGCCTAATTGGGGCTAATAGGTCTCATAACTAAGATAGGGTTTGGAATCTTACGTTCCCAAACTATCTTAACCTTTGGGATATGTTTAGTAACTCTCTAAAGGGTATCCAAATATGGAATTATTTGTCTAGGTCCTTTGGAGAAATAAGGAGTTAATTGTGGAAAACTGGTCTGGCGGGGCTATAAGGATTAGTAGGCCTTATTGTAGTAGCAGTCTCAAACCACTAAAGGGAACCTAATTTGTTGATTTTAAGGAGTCTTCCTGACCTAAGGTACTTCAAACCAAACCATATATAAGAATTGGTGAATTGGAGAGTGGACCAACCCATTGTTAGGCTATAGGGCCCTTAAGAGTCACTAGAAGACCTTATGAAGAACTCAATGAAAGTGTCCTTGTGATGAAGATTTTAGGAAGGGAGAGATGTGGGACTTGTCAAATTGATCTTTCTTGACCCCTTAAAGTATTTTAGGATTTCTAGAGTCCTTGGTTTGTCCTTGGATTAGGGGAACCCACCCTATACCTATACCAGAGGTCTGCATCAAATTGGTATTGAAGCGTAGGAGGAATCCTTTTGGGAAGGAGAATAGTAAATGTCAGTAGAATAATTAGAGGGCGAAGATAGAAACGTGTCTCCAAAGGTGACAAATTTGGAATTTTCTAGGATGGTGCAAGAAAATAGAGAAGAGAATGATCAGCTTAGAAAGTTGATAGAAAACTTGGAAGGCAAACTAGAAAGAGGAGGACCTGATGGCTCAGAGTAAGTGGGAGAAGAAGAGGAAGTTCCTATAGAGCATAGGTATCTGGTCAATGCCTTGAAGTTTGTGGAGAGGAGGAACATGGACCAAAAATCAAATCTCCCTATTTTTTAGTGGGAAGATAGATGTCAATGGAGTGATGGACTGGATAGAGTCCTTGAAGAACTTCTTTCAATGTGAAGACATTGCTGACAACCAAAAGGTGAAGATTGCCAAGTCAAAAATGCAGAGAGCAGCCTTGACATGGTGGAATTTTGTGCAAGGAGAAAGAGTAAAAGAGGGAAGAGGAATGATCAGCTCTTGCAAGAAGATGATTGCAGAGATCAAGGGAATATATGTACCTAAGGACTCTGAAGTCCAATTACACAAGAGAAGGCAGAATCTCAGACAGAAAGAGATGGATGTGTGTGCCTCTACTGAAGAGTTTCAAAAATTGAGTATAAAGTCTAAGAAGGCTGAAGATGAAAGTGAAAGAGTGGCAAGGTATCTAAACGGCCTAAGGTGGAACATACAAGAAGAGTTGAACCTCTTGTACCTTGACACTATTTGTAAATGCTATCAACTAGCATTAAAGGTGGAGTATAAGTTTAAAAGAAGGCAACAGTACAACAGTAGAGGAAGGGATAAGCAACCAAGAGGAAGAAGAAACTTCAAAGGGAGAGGATCAAATTTTTAATTCCAAGGAGAGAGAAGTCAAGAATCCTCAAGGAATGACAACAACAATAAAGGCAACTACAGAGGGAGAAGGCCTAATTTTAGAGGTAGATCATCAGGAAGAGGAGCAGGATCAATAAGGTGTTTTAACTACAATCAAGAGGGACACATTGCTAGTAGATTCCCAAAGAAGATGGGGTCTAGTTCCCAAGGAGAAAGGAGATCCGACCTAACCCAAGAATCAGATTACCAAGGTGGGGGTAAACCTGATTCATATGGCTATTTAGAGACAGGAGAGACATTAATGTTGAGAAGAACCCTCTAGAAGGTACCAATACCTGTGTAGCCACCTTAGAGGAAGTCTATCTTCTGCACCACTTGCCAATCAAGAGGAAAGGTATGTAAAGTTTTGATTGACTCGGGGTCTACTAAGATTTTTCATCAATAAAAATGGTAGAGAAGTTTAAATTGAGGAGGATACCCCATCCATAGCCCTATAAGGTGTCTTGGCTCACAAAGGGGAAAAAAACACTTGTAGAGGAGCAGTCATGGGTGTAATTCCAGATAGGTGCATATAAAGATAAGATTTTGTTTGATGTTATTAACATGGATGCTTGTCACCTCTTGTTTCGAAGACCATGGTAGTATGACCTCAAATAACACCATGATGGTTTTAGGAATACCTACTCAATCACCAAGAATGACAAGGTCATAGAGCTACTGCCCCTGTTTGAAAACAATGAAGAACAAAAAGAGAATGAGTCCAAAGTAATGATGATAGAAGGAAAACCATTCCTCAAAGAGATAAATATGGAAGATGGAATATGTTTTGGTTTGCTTCCAATACCAATGTCAAAGGAGAAGCCTACTGCAGATGACAGGACATAAGGAAAGGAAATGGATTTCAGTCCGAAAGTGAAGGAGATCATTGGTAGATACCAATGAATAGTTGCAGATGGAGTGCCAAGGAGTCTGCCGCCAGTGAGAGAGATTGGTCACTATATTAACTTGATCCTAGGGGATACATTTCCTAACAAGGCTGCATACAAACTCACACCACAACAAAATGAGGAGATGGCAAGGAAAATTCAAGAGTTGCTAGATTCTGACTTGATTGGAAAGAGCCTCAGCCTATGCGTAGTCCCTGTAGTTTTCGCACCCAAAAAGGTTGGAACATGGAGGCTTTGTACTGACTTAATAGCTCTCAACAAGATCACCATAAGGTATAGATTTCCAATGCCTAGGATAGAGGATTTTCTTGATTGTTTGGGGGGTACAAAATATTTCTCTAAAATTGATTTAAAGAGTGGATACCACCAGATTAGAATTAGGCCTAGTGATGAGTGGAAAGCAAACCTTGAAAACAAATAAAGGGTTGTATGAGTGGAAGGTTATGCCATTTGGATTTTCTAATGCCCCAAGTACATTCATGAGACTCATGAATGAAGTTTTGAAAGAATTCATAGGGAAGGTTGTAATAGTGTATTTGGATGACATACTAATATTTAGTAGGACAAAGCAAGAGCACTTGAGGCATCTAGACATGGTTTTGAAAAACTTGAGCGAAGAGGAATTGATGATCAATATGGAGAAGTGCTTGTTCATGCAGGAAAAACTCACCTACCCTGGATTTTTGATCTCTAAAGGTCACTTGAAGATGGATTGGGATAAGGTAAATTCAATTCTCTTTTGGCCTATTCCTAGGACTATTGGTGAGGTTAGGATTTTCCATGGATTAGCCATATTTTATAGAAAGTTCATAAGAGGTTTTAGTCAGATTTGTGCTCCAATGTTGGAAACCATAAAAGGTGGTCAAAAGTGTAGGTTCTCTTGGACAAAGGAGGTAGATGAGGCATTTCAAACTCTCAAGAAAAAGGTAGCTCAACAACCGGTACTTGCCTTACTTGATTTTAATAAGGTGTTTCATATTGAATATGATGCTAGTCATGTGGCCAGAGGAGTAGTCATAAGCCAAGAAGGCAGACCTATAGCATTCTTTAGTGAAAAGATCAATGAGGAAAAGAGACAATATTCTTCTTATGACCTAGAAATGTATGCATTAGTTTAGTATTTGAAAAAATGGAGGCACTCTTTGCTACCAAACGAATTTGTGGTCTATAATGACAACCAAGCCTTGAGTTTCATTAATAGTTAAGAAAATTTAAGCCATAGGCATATGAAATGGGTAGAATCCCTCCAAGCCTACACCTTCTCCATCAAACACAACAAACGAGTAGCCAACAAAGTGGTTGATGCACTAAGTAGAAGAGTGTTAACCGTATCTGAAATCCAATGGGAAACCATTGGGATTAATGCATTGAAAGGTATGTATACTGCAAATGAGGAATTCAAGGATATCTACAAGGTGTGTATTAAATTTGATGAAAGGTATCATGTGGAATTTTTTGTTTTTCTTATTCAAGATACACTTCTCTTCAAAGGAGGGCAATTGTGTATACCAAGGTGGTCAATAAGGACTAATATCATCAAGGAAAAGCATAGTGGGGCTATGGTAGGTCATGTTGTCTTGGACAAGACACTTGAATTTGTAAGGAGGCACTACTTTTGGCCCAAATTGCAAGTTGATGTAATAGTTTGTAGACACATGCACCATTTTCCAAAAGGCAAAAGGAAGAAGCACCAATGTTGGTCTCTATCAACCCTTACCCATTCCCTCAATACCTTGGGAAAATGTGTCAATGGACTTTGTAATTGGTGTACCTAGAACACAAAAGGGGTTTGATAGTGTATTTATCGTAGTGGATACATTTAGTAAAATGGCATATTTATTGCTATGTAAGTCCACTAGTGAGGCATCTTGCATAGCATATTTGTTTTTCAGAGAAGTAGCAAGGATCCATGGACTCCAATTAAACATAGTGTCTCACAGGGATGTCAAATTTGTTGGTCATTTTTGGAGAACCTATGGAGGAAACTTCACACCAATCTGTCCTTCTCATCAACCTATCATCCACAAATGGATGGATAGACAGAAGTAGTAAATGGATCATTAGGGAATTTGTTGAGATGCCTTACAAGATAGCATGGTGAAAAGTGGGATTCAATTTTATCCCAGGCTAAGTTTTCCTATAATGACACTGTAAATAAAAGCATAGGGAAGTCACCATTTTAGATTGTGTATGGGTTACATCCAAGAGGGGTATTGGAGTTGAGAAAACTACCCCATATGGAACCCATAAGTGTAGATGCTGAGAGGTTTGCTAAAGCCATAAAGGAAGTCCATGAGTAGGTCAAGATGCAATTTCAAAAGTCATTAGACAAGTGCAAGGAACATGCAGATAAGAAAAGGAGAGAATTACAATTTCAGATTGGAGATTTGGTTTGGGCAAATTTGAAGAAGGAAAGGTTTCCCAAGGGAAAGAACACTAAGATGATGCAAAGGAAAGTAGGACCATGTCAAATCTTGAAGAAGTTTGGCAGAAATATCTATGAAATTCAAGTAAAACTTGACTTTGGCCTATCTCCTATTTTTAATGTTTGTGATCTAACTCCTTTTAAAGGTGATTCTAATGCAAGTAACTCACAACAAGTCCTAGAAGATGCAGCAGATATAGATCTTCCCAAACATGAGCCACCTAAAATTGAGAAAGTGTTAGACACCAAGATTGTAAAGAAGGCCAGAAGCAATGAGTAAAAATAGTACTTGGTCAAATGGAAAGGATTACCAGACTCTGAAGCCATTTGTTTGGATGAAGATCAGATCAAGAAGAGTGACACTACATTACATGACCTCATCTCAAGTGGACTTGAGATTCATTCACCCTAGGAGTATGGTGTAGGGGAACCTCGTGACTAAGATAATGAGGGAAATAAAGGGATAAAGGTCACATTTGGGAATCTAACCTTTCAATCTATTTATTAGGATAGTTTTGTTTGGTTGATTTTTGTAATAAACCCCACTTTGTTACCCAATGACATTGATTTGGCAAGTTGATAAGCCACCATGAGCATATGGGCCTAGGGGTATTTAGTTGATTATTTTTTAGGTGTTTATGTGTTGGAGGTGTCTTAGGAATGTTTAAGACATGTTGAAACAACTCTAGGCAGGTGGACTTAACATTTGTCAAAGTTGCCCAAACATGACAACTTTTGTTGACAACTTTTCATGACAACTTTTGGCTACAAATAGAAACTTCCTTCCAATGGTCACCTTAGTTAAAAATGTGGTTAATAACCATTGTAAGGTATAAAATGTCATTCTCAATCATGATTGAGGGGAGATAAGATCTTTGTAAACAATTGTCATCTTTGAAGCAATAGAATTCAGAGAATTTCCTATAATTCAGTTATTCTGCACAGTCTATCGTATTGTACAGACATTTTGGAATTAGAAGAATAGTGGGATGTGTTAGTGTGGCTAATCACTTTTCATATGCATCAAGTCTGAAGTCCTAATTCACCAAGACAAGGGAGAAACCTGCAATTTTCTAGAAGGTGTCAAGATTTGACAGTTTTGCCTAGGGTTTCATAAAGAAATGGCCTCATCTTGCTAATCCTTCATTGGTGGTCCACGGATTTGGAGGAGATGCAAGTATGGCTAGTGTATTTTAGGATTTTGAAATTATTTTTCAGGTTAGGACTAGTTGGAGGCGAGGGTTTGATGCATTAAGATTGGCGACTCCATGTGGCCACTATGCAAGTGCAATAAAAAAGGTCTCACATTAGGTACAAGAGGTTTGATCATGGCCTAAAACTTAGAAATTTGTGGATTTACCATGTCCTAAGAGTTCCTCTTGTGCTGGTTTGATAAGATAAGGTTTGTGTCTACCCTCTCCTTTGTAAAATAGGCCTAATTAGGGCTAATAGGTCTCCTTACCAAGATAGGGTTTGGATTCTTATGTTACTAAAATGTTAGAACCCTTGGGATATGTTATGAAACTCTCTAAAGGGTATCCAAATCTGGAATTATTTTTCTAGGTCCTTTGGAGAAATAAGGAGTTAATTATGGAAAACCGATCTGGCAGGGCTACAAGGATTAGTAGCCCTTATTGTAGCAGTTGTCTCAAACCACTAAAGGGAACCTAAATTGGTTATTGTAATGAGTCCTCTTGACCTAAGGGACTTCAAACCAAACCCTATATAATTATTGGTGAATTGGAGAGTGGACCAACCCATTGTTGGGCTATAAGGCCCTTAAGAGTCACTAGAATCCCTTATGAATCACTCAATGAAAGTGTCCTTGTGATGAAGTTTTTAGGAAGTAAGGGATGTGGGACTTGTAAAATTAATTTTTCTTGACCCCTTAAGGTCTTTTGGGATTTTTAGAGTCCTTGGTTTATCCTTGGATTAGGGAACCTACCATATAACTATACCAGAGCTTTGCATCAAAGATCCCCTATCTCTCTACCTATTCATCATTGTTGTTGAAGTCTTAGATTAAAAAAATTGATAAACTAAGAAGGGTTGGTTCTTTCAAAGGGGTCAGGGCTGCTTCTACTCTTGATCTTATCACCCACCAGCAATTTTTAGATGATACTATAATATTTGGAGAAGCCTATGTCTACGAGGCTTAGCATTGGAAAAGAATCTTGGAAAATTATGCTCAAATCTCTGGCCAATATATTAACTATGAAAAGATAAATCTATTCCTCATGAATGTTAACCCAACCTTCAAGCTAAAATCTACACTATCTTAGCTTGCCAAATTGCTACCCTCCCTGATTCTTACCTTGGCCTTCCCCTCATCTCTAAAGTTCCTTCCTCGGTCTTTTAGAATGGCATTCTTTAAATTTTCGACAAGAAACTGGTTGGATGGAAAGGAAATCTCCTTACTATGGTAGGAAAATTACAATTGGTTAAATCCTATTTGCAAAATTTACCTATCTATTATCTTTCCCTTTTAAAATTGCCCAAGGTTGTGGTAGAGAAGATTGAAATATTCCAAAAAAGATTTCTTTGGATGGGCACTGAAGAAAGGAATAGAATTTTCCTGGTTGCTTGGGAAAAAGTGTGCAGTTCAGTGAAGGGGGGGGGGGGGGTGCTAGGCATAAGGAAAATTAAAACTTCAATAGATCCTTGTTAACTAAAATTGGGTGGTAGCTATCTGAAGAGAAGGATTGGACTAGTATTTTGGGAGTTAAATACCTTCTTACTTATATTTTTGATAAGTTCCTAAATGTAATGGACCTACCTTTTGGTTCCTCCATTTGGAATAATGTTGCTAAAAATAGAAAGGACATAAAAAAGAATGTCAAAATGATTATAGGTAATCAAAAAAGAACTACCTTTTGCAAATATTTTTGGGCCCACCTCTAGGATCTTGTTGATCTCCCACATCTTAGAAACATATATGACCTCCTTAGTAGATGCTGTGAGGTGAGAGTACATGACTACATAGTGTGGCAAGGGGAGAGAGCTACGTGGAAAAATCCAAAAGAGACTATCACTAATTGTTATGATATCCCTTTGAAGGTTAAAGATCAACTTATGATGGAGGCTAAGGAGATCTTAGATCTTTTACCTGATTTTTCTCCTTTCTCCCTTCAAATGGAGGATGAATGGATATGGAAAATCAATTCTTCAGAAACCTTCATTATCAAATTGTCTTAGCAAGATATAGAGGAAGAAACTATAGAGAATTTCAATTGGAAAGAAATCTGGATCAAAGGCCTAGTTCCTAACATAAAATGTTTTTGGTTTGCTATGGCTCATGGGAGGATTAAATGAATATTGATAATATTAACAAGCGAGGCTTCTCCTTTTCCAACAAATGTGAGCTTTGTTATCAGGACATGGAAATATAGATCATATTTTTCTGCATTGTAGTTATGCTAAAGAAATATGGGATGCTATTCTGAAGGACTTGAAATTTATTGGATTCATCCTAAAAATATGAGAAAATTCATGAATTAATGGACTATGTCCCCCTACTCTCACCCTATTGCTAAGAATTTGTGGCTTCAAATTCCCCCAATTATGGCCTGGAATATCTGGAAGGAATAGAATAATAGAGTTTTCAGAGAAGAAAGGAAAACTATCAATGTTCTCTCCAATATCATAAAATAGAAGGTGAAAGAGAATGTCAATGCGGACTCCCCAGGTATGTCTAAGGTCTTACCTACATTGTTGGAGCTCCAGTTAAGACAAAAATGGGGCATTCAAAATAACTTCTTGAAGCTTAATTGGAATAACTTGTTATTGAGAAAAAGCTACTCTTGGCTCCCTCCAGATTCGGGATGGATCAAGTGTAATTTTGATGGTTTGTCTGGGGTGGGTGGTTGAATCAGAGATTAGGGGGGAAGATTGATTGAGGGATATGGTACCAATTTTGGGATTGGCACGAATAATTGTGAGGTTTTGCCAAGATCAAGGGCACAATGAAAAGCACATAAAAGAGACAATAGTATGACAAGAACAAACTGTATTCTCATTAATATAAAAATGATCAACTAGATTAACCAATGCAATGAATATAGGCCTTCATATATAGGCAAGGCCCAATGGATATTTGATCAAAACATCATGACATGTGGCTCAATGAGAAACAAGGGTAGGTAAGAAAAAGTAGAGGTAGGTAGGACAAATAATATAATATTCCACAAGAGGTGGATCACCCACCGAATGTGGAATGTAACGACAAGATAAGACCATAAAAAGTGGAATTTATCCTACAAGCTACATCCCTATGTTCACACTTCCCTAAGTGTCTCATATCTAGACTACGATGAGATGCATTATCCTCAGTTAACTTAAGTAAAGTGTAATTATATCCTATAAGAATAAATAATTACACCAACACCCCCCTTAAGTGCAACTTAGGGGAATGAAGACTCAAGTCAACAATTCAAGATGGGTCTTGGCTACTAGGCCATGATAGGTAACCATGTACAATATGAAAATGCAAGCAAACCTATGAAACACAATCTCTCACAAATGGAGAAAGGCAGAAAACCCAGTGGGAAAAAACTCCCCCCAAAAGAGAGATAAATGTATAAAAGACTCTCAAAGAAGAAGGACAAGACCTCAAGGAGGAAAAAGTCCCCCCCATAAGAGAGGAAGGATAAGTTAGCTGACCCCCCCTAATGAAACATACTACACCCATAAGAGAGCTCGCAACTAATGGAACTTACTCTCAGTGAAGGGTTTGGTGAAGATGTCTACAACCTACTCCACTGTAGGACAACACTGCAAATCAATGACCTGCTCCTGAATCAACTCTCGAATGTAGTGGATATGAATCTTGATATGTTTGGTCTGTCAATGCTGAAATGGGTTCTTTGAGATTGCAATAGCATTCTGATGGTCACAATGTAGAACTATCAACCGTGTAGTGGAGAACCCAAAATCTATGAGAATATACTAAAGCCAAATAGTTTCAATCTCTGCATTAACAGCCCCTCAATACTCTATCTCAATCAAAGAGAGAGAAATAGCATGCTACTTCTTCCTCTTCCAACAAATGGGGCCCAAACCAAGGTGGAAGTTGTAACCAAAAGTAGACTTATGATCATCAAGATCGCCAGCCCAATCAAAGTCTGTGTATCTAACCAAGTGAAGTCTTGTGCCTACTGCATAGTGAATCCCATTGTAATGTGTACCCTGTATGTAGTGTAGGATGCATTTGGTGGCTTTCCAATGAAGCTCATGTGGTTCATGTATGAAGGAGGAAACCATGCCAACTACAAATGAAATGTCAAAGTGTGTGTGAGTCAAGTAGATGAGACTAGACACAAGATGACAATACAATGTGGTTTCAACTGGTGGAGAAGAGAACCTAGCCTCAAGCTTGACTTTTGAAAGAAAGTGAGTCGATGCAGGCTTACAATCAGCCATATGAAAGTGTTCAAGTAGATCAAGAGGATACTTGGGCTGCGATAGTGTATTCCCAAAAGGTGACCATAAAATCTCTATCTCGATAAAGTAGTGCAAAAGACCCAAGTCAATCATAGCAAATTTGTCATGCAATGCAGATTTGACTCTACTAATGATGGATGCGATGCTCCCTGTAATGATCAAATCATCAACATAGGGCACAAGTATCAAGTGTGAGTCACCCTATCATAAAATATAGACATTAGGATTCGAATGATACCTAGTGAAGTACCAAGCCTTGGGGGCCTGCTTCAGGCCATAGAGAGATTTCCTCAGTTTGCAAACCAAGGAAGAATCCTAGATGAAACTCTGTGGCTACTCCATTTATATCTCTTGATCAAGATCCCCATGTAGAAAAGAACTCTTCACATCCATCTGATGTACAACCCAACCATGAGCAAAAATAATAGCAAGATTTAAGTGAATGGAGTTCATCTTGGCTATGGGCACAAAGGTCTCAGTATAGTCAACACCTGGAACCTGAGAGACACCTTTCACAACAAGTCAAGCCTTATACTTATCCACACTACCATCTGCTATAAACTTGGTCTGATAGATCCACTTACATCGAACCATCTTTCTCCCCTTAGGGAGAGGGACTAACTCCCATGTGTTGTTCCTCATCAAGGAACTATACTCTTCTTCCATAGTTTGGTCCCACTCAAGAACCCCTCATGCTTCTTGAAATGTATATGGATCAGAAGTAGTAGATATGTATTCATGTGGAAGGCTCTGATGCTCTAATCTCATCCTCTGTGTATCTAATGGATCCCCCACAAGATAAGCCACTGACTCAAGTGTCTGTCAATCCAAATGAGGTCTACATGGAGGTGGAGAATGAGGCCCCTCAACTGCAAGTGGACCCTGTGGAGGTGTAACCCTATGAGTCAGATTTGAAGGAGTCTCACCATTTAAATCACTCTCATCACTATCCATAATGGAGGAAAGTAGAGGAGGAAGGGAGACTAAGCTAGGAGAGCTTTCCTCAAAATGAACACTCTACTTAATAAACACCTCGTGAGTCTCAAGATCCATCAATTGATATGCCTTAACATCCTTGGGATATCCAACAAAAATACAAGGCCTACTCTAAGGTTCTAGTGCCTTGTGTTTCTACGGAGGAATGCAAGCCCATGTTGGACACCCAAAGACTCTGAAATGTCTCACAATTAGTTTCCTACTAGCCCAACCCTTAAAAGGAGTAATACCTGTCAAATCTTTGTGAGGAACCCTATTTTGGATTTATGTGGGAAAACTGATAGCCTCTTCCCAAAAGGCGGGATCAAGAGAACGATCATGTATCATATAGCTAGCCATTTATTTGAGAGTTCTATTCTTGCATTCTGCAACTCCATTCTACTGTGGAGTGTAGGCAACTGAATTCTGAAGATCAATCTTCTCAAATGTACAAAAATTCAAGAGATATTTGAACTAAACTAAGATCCAAGTAAATTATAAGTACCAAGTAGGCCAAAAAGGATAAATATTTGAAATTTTAATATCCACTCAAAATCTCTGAAAAATAATCACATATTATGAAAGTAGACAAAAATATATGCACTTTGAAAAAAAAAAGCACTTGAAAAGGAGGTCATATGAGCCCAAACAAAGCCTTTGAAGTTGCAAAATTAAGGATTGGATAGGTACAACTGAGATAATTTGAAAATTTTGAAACAACTAGGCACCAAAATCCAAAAATAATCAAACCACTGTGGAGAGCACAAAACATTATCCCAAATCAGAAAAAATTGCACCCAAAATGGAGCAAAATTGAGCAAGTTATGAGCCTCCAAAGTTGACCTAGAAATCCAAACTGCTCAATAGAGAGGGATCTGGAAGATCAGATTCGACAGGATCAGATTGGATTTTGTTTTCCTCAATGATGATGAGGAAACCCTAACCGCTTGGAATTTGAATTGTCTTTTGGATGGAAATCCAGTCTCTAAATTGGCAAGCAAAAGACATTGCTAGTTGTTGATGCTGCTGAATAGAAGAAGGAAGTGTTGTTGTGAAGTGATTGAGAAGTTACTTCTACATGTGAATGTAAATCAACCAAGTTCTCAATAAGTATATGAGAAAAGAGGGTGAGTAAAGAGAAGAACTAGTAGTGTCCATACAGGCAAAGAAGAAGTGAAAGAAGCTACAAAGAAGGCTGACACAAAACCAACAGTGTTGTATCAGTGAAGAGATGAGAACTAGGAAGAGATCCAATAGAGAAAAAGAAGAGCAAAGGTGTACTGGTAGTAAGGAAGAAGTTGAGAGCAACAGGAGACATGAGTTGTTGTAGAAGAGAAGGTATCTCACCAGTAGCGTTGATAACTCAATGATGAGCGAATAGTACCAAACCAATACTGAGAGGCGGGGGTGAATCGGTACAGACAAAAAAATAGTCCTAAACCGGTTTGATAGCAGACACTTCAAATGACTGGCAAACAGTGACACCGGTTTGAAACAGAGTGCAACTAGTAAAGCTAAGAATGTCTGATACAAGCATTAATTGGTTACTCACTTAGCTTTTCACTCAACTCAAGACTACACTACCATTTCACCCTTATGCATAAATAGGTAATCTATCATTAGATCATAATAACAACTAGTTCAACATGTTTTATTGATAGGCATAAAACATAGAACCATCATATGCTTGACAGACAATAGCAAAGCATCACAAGATAAAAGCATCACACATGACACACATATTTTTAACATGGAAACCCAACTAGGAAAAACCACGGTGGGGATGAATACCCACAAGCTGTTTTTGAACTCTTTAGAAGTTCGCTCTATTAGGAGCCTTGTCTAGTTAGAGACATTACAAAAGGTTCTGTTAGGAATCGATACTATTAGAGATCACCTGGTTAAGGGATGGCTACAATACTCGGTTAAGGGTTATACCCTGTTAAAGGTTACCTTGTTAGAGGATTTCAAGAACTCAATAGCTAAAGGATTCCAAACTCAGTAGCTTTGAATTACCCTATTAAAGGATTTTCAGCCAGCCGGTTAAGGCTACCCTGTTAAGGGATTTTCCAACTGTTGAGGTGATTAGAGATCAATAGGTATTACAATGATCTAGTAACAACACTCAATGCCAATGCAGATCCACTTAAACTCCTCTTCACCTTCTGCACTTACACTCTATAGGTATCACTTCTCTCCTTTTGGTCTAGCAAGAATTATGTATCCCTTCTCTCAGATACACACACACAACTTTTGCCAACAACCTTAGAAAGAGACACAACAATGACCTTATAGGAAAAAAAATAAGCTGGTAGCATAAACCCTAAAACCTAAACCTATTAGGTTAAGGAATTCAAATGGTTCAATCCTGACTGTTGCGAACACTCCATTAATTGCAACAGTCTTGATCCAATCTCAAGACATTCTCCATCATCCATTTTCACCAATTTCATGGCGGCTAATAACCCATCACATGTTATCACCATTTTATAGACTTCACATATTCCTGAGGTAGATAGGAACAATCTCCTTCATGCAAGATCCTTGACGTGCACAAGGCTGACATGGCAACATGATCTGTCTTTATTACAATGCTAACTCATCACACAATGTCACTGGTTGAGCCATACAAGCTTGAAGCACATCAACCAGAAACCCTGAATTTGAGACTACCAATCGGTAGTCATACAATGCTTCCATGTGCCAGTTCCCATAAGCATATGCTGGTTCACCTTGAGCAAGCACACCACTTCACTTTGGTACAAATGCCGGTTCATAGTGTTATACCGGTTCTCACATATGCCGGTTCACACCTCTTCAACATATTGACATCAATGACAACATACAATGTCATTATGTCCACATACTAGTTCACATAATACCAACAATCTCCCCCTTTGGCATTGATGGCAATATATATAGATATCTCTCCACTTCACATCTTCTCCCCCAATTTCTGTAGATATTTTCTCCACTTCACATCTTCTCCAACTTTGACAATAATGCCAAAGTGGAGGCACAAGCTTCCTTATTCAATTATGTTGCTCCCCTTGAGGAGTAGCATCCTTCAACACATCAATCTTGAAGAAAGATTTGACTATGCAATACATGACTGATGTGGAGCATACACCTTTAGTTCACCTCTTGAAGGGGCAGTACCCCTAATTCACGTCTTATATGAATGTAGTCTTTGAGAGAGGCTTGGTGAATATGTCTGCTAACTACTGCTTATTGGAAACATGCTGCAGTGCAATCTCTTTGTTCTGAACCTTTTCCCTCAAGAAATGATACTTAAGCTCAAAGTGCTTGGTTCTAGAATGTAAAACCGAATTCTTGGAGATATTAATTGCACTAGTATTGTCACAAAATATACTTACTGGTACAGATACATGAACTTTGAAGCCATTCAATACATGCTTCATCCAAATTGTCTGAGTGCAGTTCATGAAAGCTGCAACATACTCTGCTTCTGCTATAGACTGAGAGATACAACTTGGCTTTTTACTCATCCATGAGACCAGTCTACCACCAAGGAAGAATGCACCACTAGTTGTGCTCTTTCGGTCATCTACATTACCAACCCAATCAGCATCTGTGAACACTTTCAGGTTAAAATCATTATTGTATGGATACCATAACCCATAGTCAATAGTTCCTTTCAGATACCTAAGAATCCACTTGATTGCAACCAAGTGGGATTCTCTTGGACTTTTCTGGAACCTTGTAGTAATGCAAACTACATGTGCAATATCCGGTCTGCTATGCACTACATAATGTAATTTACCGATCATTGATCGGTATTCCTTTTCATCAACCAATGCTGAGTCATCCTCTTTGGATAATTTACAACTGGTCACCATCAATGTACCAACCGGTTTGCTATCTTCCATGCCAAAAGTCTTCAACACTTCTTTAACATATTTGGACTGAGTGATAAAGGTTCCATCCTTCATCTGCTGGATCTGCAGTCCAATGAAGAACTTAATCTCCCCTATGAGTGACATTTCAAACTCTTTCTTCATCTCATCTGCAAATTCATGACTCATCTTGTTATCTCAACCAAAGATAATGTCATCAACAAATTCCTCATAGATCAGGATCTGATCTCCTTCAAACTTCAAATAGATATTGCTATCTTCACTTATTCTTTCAAATCCAATCTTCACAAGATGGGAATGCAGATGTTCATACCATGCCCTAGGTGTATGCTTTAGTCCATATAGGGCTTTATGTAGCCTACATACCATGTCACTATCTTCAGATAGGGAAAACCAATATGGTTGCTCAATATACACCTCCTCTTCAAGTACATCATTTAGGAATGCAGATTTTACATCGATTTGATATACTTTGAAACCTTTAAAAGATGCATATGCAAGGAGCATACAGACCCCTTCCAATCTGGCTACAGGAGAAAAGGTTTCTCCATACTCTTCTCCTTCTTCTTGAGAATATCCTTTGCATACCAATCTGGCTTTATTTCTAATCACTGTGCCATCCTCATTCAACTTATTTCTGAAGACCCATTTGGTACCAATGACATTTTTATGCTCTGGTCTGGGTACCAAAGACCATGTACCATTTTTCTCTATTTGGTCAATTTCCTCTTCCATTGCCTTGATCTAGTCTTCATCTTTATGTGCCTCTTTAAATGATTTAGGCTCAAATTTAGAGATCATACATGAGTTTTCTCTGACCTTTCTTCTTGTAAGGATTCCTGCATCCTTATCTCCTATGATCTGATTAGGATCATGATTCCGCTTGACATACCGAGGAATGGTCTTGATGGATTCATCTTGCTTTTCTTCTTCATCCTCATCTCCATCAGTATCAACATCTACATTTGCCAGTGTAGGAACACTGTTACTGGTACTCGGTTGACTGACAACTAGTTCCCAGAAGGTTGCAACCGGTTCGTTTGTCGCTTGCTCACTACCGGTTTCCTTAGTTTTCTCAGATGTTTCATGAACTCTTACATTGATTCTTTCCATAATTCTCTGAGTCCTATTGTTGAAACACTTGAGAGCTTTGCTCTTGGTGGAATATCCAAGGAATATTCCCTCATCACATTTCACATCAAATTTTCTCTGGTGTTCACTCCTCTTGATGTAACATTTGCTACCAAACACTCTAAAGTAGCTAACCACAGGTGTCTTACCGGTCCAATACTCATAAGGAGTTTTATCCTTACCTTTCTTGATGAGTACCTAGTTCATTGTGTAGACTGTAGTGCTCACCGCTTCTCTCCAAAAGGTGTGAGCTACCTTTCCTTGAATCAATATGGTTCTAGATGCTTCAACCATAGTCTAGTTATTCCTCTCTACTAGGCCATTCTGCTGTAGAGTCCGAGGGGCAGACAATTGCCTCTTGATGCCATGTTCTTCATAGTACTTGTTGAATTCGCCAGAAATGAATTCCCCTCCTTGATCAGTTCTCAGGCACTTGATCCTTTTACTGCTTTCCTTCTCCACTAAAGCTCTAAAAGCTTTGAAATTTACAAAGGCTTTAGACTTGTCTTTCAAGAATGTGACCCACATCATTCTTGAGAAGTCATCAGTGAGAATCATGAAGTACCTATCACCCTGCACACTTCTAGTTTTCATAGGACCACACAAATCAGTATGCACAAGATCAAGCAAGTTGTCAATAGTGAAAGATTTACCTTTAAAGGTTGAGGAAGACATTTTCCCCAATTGACACTCTCTACACAAGGTATTATCCAATTTTCTTAGCACTGGCAACCCTCTAACTGCCTTGATCTTACTAGCTTTCACAATGTTATCAAAGTTTACATGGTAGAGTCTCCTATGCCATATC
>NW_026730235.1:0-15000 GCF_030272615.1 Cryptomeria japonica
ATAAATTTGGCCACCCTGACATGTACAAGCTGACGGTTCGGTACCGCAATAAGCGGATTGAATGATGGGGCATTGTGCAACTTTTCATTGAATTCATCTAACGCTTTTTATCGCAACCGAGAAAGTGTCGCCACGAGCAACTGGATCTAAGTCTACCAAAACTGAGAGAGGCTATTTTAGAGTTCCATAACACAAACCTGAAGGATCAAATGACTTGTTCTTATGATTAATGGGCATCGAGAAACGTGATGCTGAATATTGACAACTTTGAGCAACTTGAGCACTTAGGCAATTTCGCTGCTAGGGTGTGGCTTGCAACGATCGGGCGAGTTGTAGAGAAAAAAGAAGGTATCCCTAGCATAAACCCAGCCACCTCAATGCGTATGAACTAACAGTTCGGTGCCGTGATGAGCGGATTGAAAGATGGGGCATTGTGCAACTTTTCATTGAACTCATCTGACGCTTTTTGTCGCAAATGAGAAAGTGTCACCACGAGCAACTGGATCCGTCTCTACTAAAACAGAGTCTTTTTTAGAGTGCCATAGCATAACCCCATAGGATCAGATGACTCATTCTTATGCTTAATGGGAGTCGAGAAACGCGATGCCGAATATTGACAACTTTGAGCAACTTGACAACTTAGGCGATTTCGCTGGTAGGGTGTGGCCCGCAATGATCGGGTGAGTTGGAGAGAAACAAGAAGGCATTCCTAGCGTAAACCTAGCCACCCTAATGCATACAAGCTAATGGTTTGGAGCCGCGACGTGCAAATTGAAAGATGGGGCATTGTGCAACTTTTCATTGAACTCATATGATGCTTTTTGTCGCAACCGAGAAAGTGTCGCCATGAGCAACTGGATCCGAGTCTACCAAAACCGAGAGAGGATTTTTTAGAGTGTCATAACATGACCCCGCAAGATCAAATGACTCATTCTTATGATTAACGAGCACCGAGAAATGCGTTTTCGAATATTGACAACTTTGAGCAACTTGAGCACTTAGACGATTTTGCTGCTAAGGTGTGGCCCGCAACGATCGGCCAAATTGGAGAGAAAAAAGAAGGCATTCATAGCGTAAAACTGGCCACCTTGATGCATATGAGCTGACAGTTCAGTGCCGTGACGAGCGGATTGAATGATGGGGCATTGTGCAACTTTTCATTGAATTCATCTGACGCTTTTTATCACAACTAAGAAAATGTCGCCACGAGCAACTGGATCCGATTCTACCAAAACCGAGAGAGGCTTTTTTAGAGTGCCATAACATGACCCCACAGGATTAGATGGCTCATTCTTATGATTAATGGGTGCCGAGAAACGCGATGCCGAATATTGACAACTTTGAGCAACTTGAGCACTTAGGTGATTTCGATGCTAGGGTGTGGCCCGCAACGATCGAGCGAGTTGGAGAGAAAAAAGAAGGAATTCCTAGCGTAAACCCAGCCAACCTGATGCATATGAGCTGGCAGTTCAGTGCCGCGATGAGCGGATTGAAAGATGGGGCATTGTGCAACTTTTCATTGAACTCATCTGACTCTTTTTGTCGCAACCGAGAAAGTGTCGCCACGAGCAAATGGATCTGAGTCTACCGAAACCGAGAGAGGATTTTTTAGAGCGCCATAACACGATCTCGTAGGATCAGACAAATCATTCTTACATGTCACTAACATCGAGAAAAACTATGCCGAATTTTGACAATTTTTCACACGTTGAGTGATTGACAACAAATGAGCAATTTTTACATCTTTTACCATATTAGCAGGGTATACTTCACGAAATGATCCCATGTGATCTCTAATGGTCCAAAATGACATTATTTACATAAAATCACACAAAACAAGACAAAAACACAATTTTTTATATTACAATGCCTGGAATAGTCAAAAATACAAGTCATGTACATATATCCAAATAAGATTGATATTACAATTGTTTACATTTACATTTAATCCAATGAACCATATGGATCTTCTCTACTCTTTATCGTTTCTAGTATGGCCTCATGGTCAGACTCACAAACCTTCCATAGGTTCTTGTTTAGTGGTCTACCCCCATATCTGATCAAATGAACATTTGAAGCTACAACAATGTTAGAATAATGAAGAATCTTCCTATGTGTCTCGAAGTCCTTGAACAACCACAAGTTAGACTTCTTCACTGGGTACCTTCTAAGCCATGTACCAGTAACAACTACTGATCCTGTGGGGTACTCAATATTTTCTCCGTCTACCATAGGGCCATCCAATTTATTTTTTGCATCCACACAACGACACAGGTAATAATTTGTTCCTTCTTCATTGTCTTCAGCTGCAATTACTACATAAACATGCCTTGCAATGATAAAGTGAGAAGAATTTAGCAAACAACTAAGGTAAAATATTAAGGTACAAAAAATTGCATGTGGATAATTTAGCTGGTTGGACTAAATCTAACACGTGGTCAAAGTCAATTGATGCTTCCATCTGTGTGAATTGTAGTGCACTCGAAGGTCGGTATGTCTCAAGTGGGATTAGAGGCCTCATACACCATTCGTCCACCCACTCCTTTGACTCACAGTCATTATAGGCACCATCTCTACATGAAGAACAATAACATGCCATCCGCCGCATATGGATAGTCCATGAATCTGCATTAGAGCTTTTGAAAGAGTGTAGCTCACTCGATCCTGTTAATGTACAACAATCTTCTAATTTTGCAATGTTAGTATCATCTACCAACCAAAAAAATCTACGAATTGAAGACTTACCTTGATTACCTAGACCAATTGTACCATTGCACCACTGAACAATTGATTTTGCATCTTTCAAGTTTGCATTCCCTTTTTAATTTAACTCTTCTCGTGCTAAAGCTCTTTTAATACATGCTCCTACACCATCATGCTCCCCTTTTCCATGCCCAGCCTCAGATAAATTCCACATATGTTGAATAGCAGTCAACTTATGCATCCTACTCAACCAATAAAACATTCGAGAGTTCTTAAATTGTGATGCACAATTATTTGACCATATGATATGTTGACGGAATGATATGCCTCGACTAGCCAAATCATCGTCGAATATCTGAAAACAACCTTCCACAAACTTTGTAGAGTGTGAGTGATCATCATTGATGTAAAAATTATACTCCCTCAATATCTTCCTATCCTCTTCCATACTATCATGTGCATGAATGAATGCTATATGCACAAATCTTCCTTCTTACAACATCTCTTTGATTTGGAGAGACCCTTGTGTTATTCTTCCAAAAATCTTCAATTAGTGATCTCAAGGCTCCAACAATTGCTTTATCTTTCCATGGTAATCTACCGAAAAATGCCCAGAACTCATTGTTATATGGATCCTCCGCTCTTTGTTGCCTTCTCATTAGAGTTTGTCTACTTATCTTCAATTGTTTACTTGTCTTTCTAAGGAGGCGAGCTTTCTTAATTTGAGTGCTTACAGTTGTTGATGTAATGACACGTTGTGTGGCATTACTATCTTTTGTGCGTGAGTTAGAACCAACAGTATCATATGCATTCATTAGATTCTTCACAATAGATTTGTCGCTTGATTCAATCGATGTTCTTAGCTAAAGAATCTTCATTATGGGCCTAAATTTCAGATTTCTCATCATTTCAACAAATAGTTGACATCTTCTTGTCTCATTTAAAGGCTCAAAAAATATTTTCCATATCCTGTTAGCATGTCTTTGATAAGTACACTTCAGAATCTTGTCAACCATTCATTTCAAAACATTAGCATCAATATCAATCAAATACTTAGGCTTTCTATGCAAAACTCTAGGAGGTGTTCTCAAAATTTAAGTTACCTCAAGATTAGGAATGTCAACAACATTAGGGATAGGTGGCATACCTTCAACCGGAGATGAAAATGATGACATACCTTGAAATTGAGGTGTACAAGATGATGTAGCTCCAATACTTGATGTCAGTCGTGAAGTACTTGCAACGTCAAATGTCATAGAGGGAGTGCATTCAATATGAGATGTTGTAGACACCAATGGTGTGCCAATAAGAGATGGTGTGCCTTCAACTTGAGATGTAAGAGATGGGGTGCCTTCAACTTGAATTGTGGTAGACATGCTCTCAACCTTGGGATTCAATTGTCTCATTGCACAAAGGTTTTGCATCCGTTGCCTTTGTATGGCCAATTTTGTCTCTCTTAGATTGGATGGATGTTTCATGTTCCTCTTCACTTGGCACCTCTTCAATTGGCACCTCTTCTTCTATGGTATTCAATTTCCTTTGTTCACGAAGTTGCTTCATTCCTTCTCTTTTTTTTGCATTCTTAGCTTTGCGCTCTTCCGATGTTACATTTTTTGGTCGTTTCCTTGGCATGATGATGATTTCTACATGTACATGCACATAAAAGAGAATAAAGTGAAATTATGCATCTATGATTGTCCTAATTATGCGTTAAAATAGATATATGAAATTGAAATTATTTCATGTATTCCTTTTTTAAATTATTTCATAAGATCTTAACAAAGGTTGTATGAAATTGCAAATTTTGTTTTAAAACACTAAACAAATAATTTTCTTATGCAACTTCCTTCAAATGCATTGTTAAATCTAATGTAAATCTAATAGGATTATAATCAATTTTGAATCACACTTTTATTCTAACATTTAAACAAAATAACACTTAATAAGTATTTGAATTCTAAAAACAAGAAAATATTACCTCAATTATTCAAATTTGACAAAAAAAACTATGTTCTTCCTCTTTGATGTTGCCAAATGAAAAAAAAGGTGGTGGAGAGCAAATGGAATGTATAAAATAACCTTGCATAAAATGTCAACACCATGCAAAAAGCATTTTTTTGTATGATCATGCGTAGAAAGAAGACAAAATGAGAGAATGTGGACTTGGATCACGGGTCAAGGGTCCCATATAACCGTCATAACCGTTATGGTGTGTTATGACCCCTTAAGACACCATATGACCCCTTAGGACACCTTATGTTGTTATTATGGGTCGTATGGTGTCCTAAGGGGTCATATGGTGTCCTAAGGGATCATCGCACACCATAAAACCATACTAACCCCATATGGTGTACTAGGGGCTCATATGGTGTCCTAAGGGGTCATAGGACACCATATAACCCATCAGGGCACAATATGACCCCTAACAACACCTAAGGGGTCATATGGTGTCCTATGACTCATTAAGACACCATATGGTGTCGTTATGGGTTGTATGGTGTCCTAAGAGGTCATATGGTGTCCTATGACCACTTAGGACAAAATATGGTGTCGTTATGGGTCTTATGGTAACCTAAGAGGTCATATGGTGTCCTATGATCCCTTAGCACCATTTGACCCCTTAGGTGTCGTTAGGGGTCATATTGTGTCCTAGGGGGTCATATGGTGTCCTATGACCCCTTAGGACCTAGAGAGAGGAGGGAGTGAGGAAGAAACTGAGGGAAAGAGGTGAGAGAGGGAATTAGATGGGTGTAAGGATGAAGAGGGAGATAGCTCGAGGGATAGGAGAATAAGGGAATTGTGAGAGCTAGAGAGGGGAGGGACAAAGAAGAGTATGTATCTATAAGAATGAAAAGCCCGAGAAGAGGTAAGGTGATGCAGAGAGATCAACTCTGGAACTCTCCCTAAGGATTAAATCAACTCAAGGAGACACATCAAAGGATCCTCTACATGCTAGGTGATTCAAAACCAAACTCAACTCAACACACCCAACCAAGGATAACATCAAAATGGTTTGTTCCAACACCTCTATTGGTCTTAACACATCCAAAACACCATAATACAAGGTTCTACACACCCCCAAACTCAGACTCAAACTCATAAACCAAACTTGCTCTTCTAGGCTCTATTCCTTGTAGCCTCCAAATCGGGTATTTTCAACTTTTCTCCAAATCATCCCAAAACAATTGACAAAAAAATTAAATATTTAGACACCCATTTGGATGTTACACAACATATCAGAAAACCAATATAAGTTGTTTTGGACGGACCCTTTGCTGTCCTCAAATGTGCCCCTTTTTAGCCTTAAAAACCACCCACTTTACAAAGGAAGTACCAAAAAAACTTAACACCAGATTAAACCCTTTTGTACAGTCTCTTATTATGTTCCCAAACCAAGGATTTTTCAGGTCTTAGGTCTTGGTTGCACTCCTAGATACCCAAACACCAAAAACCTCACTAAATCACCCTTTTCCCTAGGGCTTTCTAGAAATATCACTTCCAATCACTTCCAAGGCTCAACAAAAGTTCAAACACCTTTAAAATGGTGTGTCTAGACACTTCAATGCATAAAATACCCCCCTTGTTCAATTAGATTCTCTGCTGCTACACTCTAGCCTTCATTTTCACTCATTTCCAGTCACTTTTCTTCAACTTTCATGCAACTTTCATGGTGTACACCTGCACTCTTCACTCCTTCCTGTCAATCATGGGTTAGTAAACTATTGTACATGTTATTTGGCATCCATCCTATGAGAATCAGACCTTTACATTCATAGGATGGATCCTTACATGCTTGGAAATTCACAAATTAGTGAAAAAATCACTGTCTTTTCTGGGACAGTCAGCAATAAATAAAAATATGATACTTTCAAGAATTCAAAAATGCACTCAATACATCAAAGGAATAACCAATAAACCCCCAATGTACAGCAATGATGATCTCTTAGCCTTTCAATGCAAAGAAAGCATGAAAAAACAAGGATTTGACAGCAAATAAAGAGTTTTTTAATTAATTTTCTGAGACAGTCCGTACAAGTCCGTACCAGCATCATCCAACCACACAAAAATTACTTTAGAGACTTTATAAGACCTTCCCCAACCAACTCCAACCAATCTCCAACTAATCCAAGTGATTAAAATGTCAAAACAACTCTAAAACTTATTTCCCACCAAAACTGGAACTAGTTGTTGAAATTCAAAATTTGAATTTTCAACTTTATTTCTAATACTTTTAATCAACTAAAACCTATCCCATTCAACTTATTTTGACATAATAAGATCATTAAATCACAATAAACTCCTATCCAACCTATCTAGACTCCATCATCCTATTACATTGCATTTTGGTCCTTAGGCCTTTATCAGGACCTTTAGGATTTTTACATAATTTATTGAATTCAACATTACAATAGGCCATTATAGGCTTCAAAACATTCCAATTGACCTCTAGTGATGTCATATCACTCTCCTTAGTCCTTGGTGTCCTCCTTTGTTCATTTGCCCTCCTGGATGCTCCGGCATCATAAGGGGAGAGAGAGAATATGAGATCTAGTTCATAGAGAGAGATGGAACTATGAGGGAAGGGAGATAAAGAAGAGAGAGGTGAGATGGGGGTTTCTATGTACACATTTGGCGCTCTCCCTATTTGGCACATTCAAACAATGTCAGGTCACTATGTTCAAAGACCCATAGAAAAGGTACATTGAAAAAAATGTGAGAATAATATTCCTAATTAAGCCCACAAAGAACATACTTAGAAGGACCTTGGAATCCTTGCTTTCTGATATTGTCCCAAGTAAGACACTTATTTGAACAAAAGAAACAAACAAAGAAATTACACTTGAACTGGCAAAATTTAACCCAAATCTTTTTCGACCAAGAGAAATCCTCCAAAACATTTTTTTCAACATCTAACAACTGTTATCTACTAAAAATAGAATAAAATCCATTAGCATCAAAGCTCCAAGCTAGTGGTATCACACCAACTTTTGACAACCAATTAAAAGCTTTTCAGCATAGACTCTTGCAATCCTGAATTTAAAGTATATAAATTTATTTTAAAAAGTTGGAATTGCAAAAGGCTAGTCTCAAAATCTTTTTCAATTCAATAAGATATGCATTTATAATTTATCTTTAATACCACATCATGATGTAATACAAAAACAATCTCCTACCTACAACTTCAAAACTCAACATGCAAATACACAACAAAGACTCTGCTCTTCCACATCATGGGCATCATTAAAAACAAAGACTCCATTCTTCCACATCGTGGGCATCATTAAAAGAAAATTACATTTTATATCAACCACATGTAACATCAAATCTGCAACTTTTCATTTACAAATGTGGCTTTCCAACAACCTCTTTCATTGTTTAATATTTCATTTAAAAACAAAGACTCTACTTTTTTAACACTCAAATTACAACAAATAATAATGTCTCATTCACTTCAATAATGTAATCAAAAAACTTTGCAGTATTGGCCTCTCAAAGATCGCTCATCCACATTTCCTATTTCTTTTTCACTGCCTGAACTTTCACTTGCCTAGGCCCTACTCTGGCATCTTTCCTCCATGCAACTTTTCATACTGTGCATACACCCCAACGCAATTTTTTCCCAGTTCACTGTTGCAGTTTAGCTTGCTTGTTTAATATTTCATTTACAAACAAAGACTCTACTTTTTTAACACTCAAATTACAACAAATAATAATGTCTCATTCACTTCAATAATGTAATCACAAAACTTTGCAGTATTGGCCTCTCAAAGATCGCTCATCCACATTTCCTATTTCTTTTTCACTGCCTGAACTTTCACTTGCCTAGGCCCTACTCTGGCATCTTTCCTCCATGCAACTTCTCATACTGTGCATACACCCCAACGCAATTTTTTCCCAGTTCACTTTTGCAGCTTAGCTTGCATTTCATTGAAACTTCAATGATCTTCCCATTTAATGGCTCAATCTGCATTTATTGTCTCATTTCACCTCATAATGGAAAGGTAGCTTTTAAGAATACCAACGGTCTTGAAAAACATATTTTAATTAAGATAGAAAGGTTTTAACCCTTGCACATTCTTTGACTGGTGTTTTTGCTCTCATTGGATTCATTTCTCCTGCAATTCGATTGTATTCTCTCTTACACTCTGCCTTTCCAATAAAGACCACTTCTTTCGTCGTTTTCTTTCCCTAGTTCTGTCATTTCAATTTGACAGATGATTATCAATTGGTAGTGTCATTTAGCACGGGTATAAGGCATGATGCTCGTGCATCACATGAATAATAACACATTGTTCTTATTGCGTAAAAGGTATCTTTCAAAGGAATGCATAGTCTTAACATGTGAGTCAAGATTACACAACATTTTCCACAATTTTTTTTTTGACAATCAATCGAAAGGTACGATTAACACCACCAACTTCTGACAATCAATTGAAAATTGAAAAGGACTGCATAGTATGTGAGCCAAGATTAAACAATATTTTCTACAAACTACTGACAATCAATCCAAAAGTACAATTAATAAGAACTATCAATTTTTGATGAATGATTGAAAGATACAACACCATCACTAATTTTTCAAGCAATGTCATTTATGTGAGAAAAATAACAAGTACAAAAAATTTGCAAAGAAGAACAATAGCACATAACACACAGATTTACGTGGAAAAACCTGGTAAAAATATACTAGTTAAAAACCACGGGCGAATTTTGTCTTTCGTATTGACTCTCAGGAATTATAGTAAGTATGACTAGCACAACTTCATGTAAAACTCATGTCGAAATTACTATTTATAGAAAGTTTATTAGTGGGTACTCCATGATGACGCAACCATTGCTAGCTAAGAGTCCAATTTGAACTTCACATTCCAACAACTTACTAATCCATTGTATTTGTAAGATAGATTGTTATGCATGTATTTTAGTTTAATGTATTATTTCCTTCAATTACATACTTGTTACAATAAAAAAACTCACTAACTTTTAACAATGAATTTAAAGCTTCATGTTATTTCAAATTATTGAACCAGATATTTTCAACTATTTCAAATTTTCTTCTGATCATATCAGATAAATTGTCATATTTCTCAAACTATGCAATCAAAACTCTCAAAAGTCTATTACTTCAAGAGTTATTGGCGATGCCCTTGAAACCATAATCTGGAACCGACCCCAAAATTTTGCCTTAATTTTATCAAAAACTAACTTGTCCCAAATATCCGATGGAACTTTCCTTACAGAGCTCAAAATTCTTAAAACGGAGAACCACTTGTGGTAATGAAGGTATCTTACATGCTACTTCCAGAGGGTACAGGCAATAGGTACGCCTCTATTTGAAAACTTTTCCATCAGTATATAGTTGTAAAGCATCCAATGAGCTGCATTTAACATGGTTTCTTCTGTTTAGAGATAACAAGACTGTACCTCCAAGCATTCTGTAGACTCGTCTGCCCGATTAGACTCAATTTCAAACTCAGCTTGGGTTTTAGTAGTATATGACACTCGAGTCCCACCTATAATTCAAACAAAATTCAAAACCGTTCCCCCGCAGCGGAAGTTTGGTGGATACTGCTAAAGAGTTTTATTACACAAAAGAAAGAGAGCCCTTCCTGGAATATTGCTATTGCAGCAAACGGGAGCCGTGTAGAAATTCGCTGGTAGATTTGTATGCAAAATGTGGAAGCATAGAGAAGGGACGTGAACTGTTTGACAAAATGCCTAAAAGAAATGTTGTCTCATGCAATGGCATGATTCCAGGATATATGCAAAAATGGAATTTTTTGAAAAGGCTTGAGCAACTTTCAAGCAAATGGAATTGGCAGTTGTAAAGCCAGACTCTACAACCTTTGCCAGCAAGCTCCCTGCGTGTGCAAAAATGGGAGCGTTGGAACAGGGTATGGAGGAGTTTTGTCAATGCTGTATTTGCAACTACCCTGGTAGACATGTATGCAAAATGTGGAAAAATGGACAAGAGCAGTAACTGTTTAACAAAATACCTCCAAAAAATATGGTTTCCCATCATTACGGGTATGCGCAAAATGGATTTGTGACTTTGTTCTTCTGTCAAACACCTATGTAGAACTGGGCAGATAATGTGAGCGAAGGGTAAGGAGATAGGGGAAGAGCACCAGTAGTTAAGCATGTACCAATTGTTGTGAGGGTTGTTGATACCATTTATTCCAAAAATTGAACAAATAAAATCTATTGTTTGAAACATAAAATATCATTTTTTGTTAGTAAATGTACCAATAGTTGTAAGGAAATGTACCAATAGTTGTTAGGAAATGTACTAATATTGTAAAAAGTAACCAATCACGGGATGCCATATCAGCTGCACAATTATTGGGGTCTCTTTTGCACGCCTATTGGTCTCACTTTTTTGGGAAGCGCGAAGTTATGGTGCACAATTACTGGGTCCTTTCCCCTAGATTAAAGATACGGAATTAAAAATATCCTCGCCATTAAATGTTACATTCTTCTTGTGTAGGAGACAAATCACACTATGCAAATTTGTAGAAATTGGCTTGGGAGTGAAGGCAATTAGGTATTTTTCATTGCCAAAACATAGTCGTGTAAAAAAGGAGAAAAAAATTATTATAATGAAAAGTTGGTAATTGCTTTTGGTTTTCCAAACACCATCTCAAAAATAACTATTAGAGTTAAGAATATTTTATTATGTGTTGATTGTTATATGCAATGAAATTTATCTTCAACATTGTTGCAATTCCTACTTCTAATGATTAGTTTACTTGATTTTATAAAGAAAATGGAACTCACTTGCACACATATTTTTCTATAGATAACTTTAGGGCCTTCTTAATTCACGAGGATTAATTTCTTGTATGAAGTTATTATGAAAAGCTTTAACTATGATACACCTTGAGAAACAGGTTCTTAAGTTCATTCAATTATCTTAATAACGTTTAGGAACATTGTCCTTTAAAGTTTCCATTTTTTTATTCCTTGCAACACCATCTCTATTTTTTTATAAAATTTGGGAACCCCTCCATTGGTGTTTGTCCTTTTGAGCCTTTACCTTGCATATCATTCTTAGTGTAAGAACTCTAGTGTGCTTCTAATTCCTTTTTAGTTTGATTTTGTTGCCTATAATGTCCTTCATTGATATTTGATGAAAAAATTATACTTTTGTCCCTATAGTTGCTATATGATATCTTTGTCTTGCTTCATTAAGGTGATGTTGGGGTTTGAAAAGTGCAAATTTATATAAGCCTAGTGCTTTCTTTCTTAATAGAGCCATGTTTTGACCACCATCTATTACCAATCTAAGAATTCCTTCAATGGACCCCATTATTAAAAAATGTTATTGTTGCGGTGTTTTGCCTTTTGTTATACTTGTCATGTACCTATTATCTCAAACTATACAAAATTACAAGTGTTAGGGTTGATTGTGCCTTTCTCGAACCTTTGGTAGGTCTATAGGTTTCCTCTTGCCAATATCCTTTCACTTCATTCCCTGAAACCCAAATTTCAAATTTTGTTTGAGACCTTTGAATATATAGATTTTGCAGACTTCTTAAATTATTTATAAACTTTATCATTGCTTTCCCCATGCTTCCACTCCCAACTTTGTCTTTACCTTTGGCCTTAGGATTTTAGGTCTCCATATAATCATGTACTACTTAAGCTATAAGAATAATACATGAACCTCAATTATTCTCTACTTACTCTTTTCCACGCTTCCTTTCCTTTAGCACTCAATATTCACCATTGACAATTCCTAATTTGAGGGTTCACTTTTTCTTTGTCTCAAATATTGGGCTTTTAGTATTTTCCCTACTCATTTCCCCTATCCCACTTCCCGCCTCTCTTCCTCCTTACGAAAACTATATTTGTAGGTTTAGTCATTGTTGGTGTAAATAATTATTCATCATGGATATTATTACACTTACTTAAGTTTACTTAGGATAATGCATTTCATAGTAGTTTGGATATGAGACACTTGGGTGTTTGTGCCACATTGGGATAGTGTGTGTAGGAGAAATTCCACCTCTTATGGTGTTGATCTTGTTATTACACTATCATATCCACTTATTGTGGAGTGATAATTCCACCTTCGGTGGGTGATCCACCTCATGTGGAATATTATATTACTTCTCCTACCTACCCACACCTATTTCCTACCTACCCTTGTTTCTTATTGAGCCACATGTCATATTTGTGTGCTCATACATATCCCTAGCCTTGCCTATATAAGCAGGCTCATCTACATTGTATGTAACAATTATTATTGATCATTTTCTATTGATGAGAATACAGTTTATTCTTGTCCTATATTGTGTCTCTATCTTGTACATTTCATTGACCTCTTGATCTTGGCAAAATCCAACATGGTATCAGAGCCATTGGGGCTTCATTGATTCGTCTTGAAGAGGCATTATTGCGACGTCAAGAGGCAGATCTGAGGAGCAGCATCTTTTGGAGGCATCCTAGACCAGATCCGACCTCTCCATTGCGTCCAAAAGGCCGTTTCCATGAATTTTGGTGAGAAATTTTTTTTCCCCAATTTTGTCATATTCGTACGGATTTTCAAATTTTTTATATAATTTTCGGCAAAAATAAATAAATTTTTGTCTGAAAATTTGTTTTGAAAAATTGTAAAATAAAAAAAAAAGAGATCAAAAAATTGAAAAAGCAAAAAAAAAATCAAAAAAACAAGTTTTTTGGGGGGTCCGCAGACCCCCCCCCCGTGCAGCGTGTCCCTGCAGGTGCGCACAGACCGTATCTGTCAGAACGTACCTGCACTGCGTCTCTGTCACCGCCTAACGCCGCCGGTTGTACCCGCAGGTTCTCGCCAGCTGGATCCCGCACCACCGCCGGTGCCCAGCTCCCGACGCCACCCCCGCTTCCCGGCAGCTGCTCGTCGCTCCTCCGCCCAGCGGCGCCTCCTGAGCTACCTCCCGCGTGGCCCCCGGCTGCCACCGCTCCGCTCTGCATCTCCGCGCAGACCGCGCGCCACCTCCCTTCGCATGCAGCATCCACGGCCCCGTCCTCTTCTCCGCCGCCGGCCCTCCTTCCGCGTGCGGCCACCGACACAGAGCCGGCCTTCAGCTCCGGCACTTCTCCCGCCGGTGACCAGTCAACGAAGACCGGTGGACCGCGCCTGCCACGTGGCAGGCGGCCACTGGCCCGCAGTAGAAACTTTACCCAGTCAGCATTTTTGTACATACAGTCAGATTCCGTACGGATGCCACATCATCTGCCACATCATCGCGCCCAGTCACAAAGACACGTAATCTGTCCGTACAGTACGGACATCCAGTCAGCAAAGGGCGAAGTTTTGCGACGGTCATACGGCTGTCAAATTTAATCGCGTGACGTGCTGACATCAGCGCCACATCAGCAGGGTTTGAAAATTTTTGGACCCCCTCTCATTTGCATTTTTGATTTTGCAGTTCAACTTCAAATGGCCATAACTTGCTCATTTTTGCTCTTTTTTGGGTGCAATTTTTTTTGAAATGGGCTAGAATTTCGTGCTCTCCGCAGTGGTGAAAGAATTTTTTGATTTTGATGCACGGATTTTTCAGAAAATGCAGTTTTTGGTGACTGTCCCTGAGTAATCCTAGTTTTTGCAACTTCAGAGGCTTTGTTTGGGGTCATCCGACCTCCTTTTTAGGTGCCGTTTTTTTTGAAAGTGCGTATTTTTTCATCTAATTTCACATGATGCTATCAGATTGATGTCATTGTAAGTAGAAATTGTACTTTCAGATCTTGACCATTTTTGGCTCTCTTGGTACTTGTATGTTTGCTTGAATCTCAGTTAGATTCATTGCACTATTGATTGAAGTCTCTTGTATCTCATTTGGGAAGTTGTAAAATTTGCATCATAAGTCCACTTTGTCTTGTTTTGCAAGTGGCTCATTGTAATCGCACTAAGTATAAAGTGCCAAAATCATCACTTTTGGGGGGGTACTTTGATTGATTGAATTTGGGGGGTGTCTCTTGTGCTCTTGTGTTCTTTCCTTTTTGCTGCTATGGGTTCTTCTAAGTTTCCTCTCTTAACTCCACATAACTATGCTACTTGGAAAATTGATGCATGGAGTAAACTTATGGAAACAGGACTCACTCATTACATTGATGGAACTATTGTTGCTCCAGCTGATCCTAAGGCTAATCCAGTTGGTCACTTAGATTGGCTCACTAAAAATATCATGGCAATTGGTACCTTAAGAAAGTATGTATCAAAGGATCTCATTTTTCATATTGAGAAATGCACTCTAACCAAGGATGCTTGGCAAAAGTTTCAAGACTTGTATGGTCAAGTTGATGAGATTAGGG
>NW_026730236.1:0-19000 GCF_030272615.1 Cryptomeria japonica
ATGAAATCTCCTATGGACCTAGTAATGTTGCAAGAAACAAAATTGGGAAAGGTTGATATGACCAATTTTAGTAGAAAATTCACCCAATGGCAGGTGGAGATGGTGGACTCTATAGGGGCTCAATTTTAAAAATTTAAAAATTAGGGTTTTTGAAATTAACCACTTAATTTTAAAAGATAATTGTGAAATTTGTCTTGTAGATGAAAATTTGAACTTGAAAATTGAATGAATGCTCAAATCCAAATAATTAATCCAAATTATACAAATCACAAGCTTGAATTTGAATTTAAAAATTAAGGTTTTAGTGAAATTAACCTCTAATTTTTTTAAATTTGCAAGAAAATCAATCTTGTAAATAAAAATTTGAATTTTAAATTGCATACACTCGATCTAAAAACAAAAAATTAGAATTAATGGTATAAGGAGTCAAGTTGACCAAATTGTGAAGTGGAAATTTTGGGGCTTAGAAAATTCACCACATGGAAGGAGGAAACCACTAAGACAATTTTCACTTGGAGAACTTTACATTCAAAAGAGTGGATGCATCCACTAGATTAAATCCTGAATGATACAAGGACTGAATACTAAGTAGATTGATTATGTTTGGAATGTGTTTGACCCTCTCTTGTAAGTTGAATAAGTAAAGTGTTGAAATTGAAGACAAAGTAAGCAAAAATAGTGAGCTAAAGATTTGGGATTTTGTTGTGCACCCGGATCTGATAAGTTTGAGATTATTCGGAGCTACTCTGTAAAATTTGCCAAAAGTTGTAGGGACCATGTGTCTGGACCAGGTCACCCTCCTATTGGTCCTCCAAACTTTTCACGCGTCGAAAAGGGTTTTTTCGTCTCTACAAATAATGCTTAATTTCAGAAGTACAACTACGCACCTCCTTCCTACACACAGGAAGAAGAAGAAAGGGGTTGGGAATAGGGGGTTTCCTAAGTCAAACCTCGATTTGGAATCAACCTTGAAAGAAATATTGTAAATGCTTGAAATAAATGATGGAAAGGTATACCTTCAGATCTGCAATAGATGATGATGATGCTTTGTTTCTTAGATATAATCACATATGTTGTATAAAATGGCATAAACATGACAAAATGCTAACACACACATACTTGTAAATGAATGATGTAATAATGCTCCAAATGGTAGATGAGGAATATGCAGCCTTGAGGAATGAATGCTTGATGCTTAAATGCAATATCCTTGCCTTCTCCACCTTGTCATACTATCATCTTATACTTGTATGTTATGCTAATGAGAGGGGAAAATCTCCTTATATACTTGATTATCATCAAACATTTAATTTTTTGATATAGGCCGACATGGGGAAGTAATTCTCGCTCACATTTGAGATAGGGCCTAGGGGCCAAAATAGATCTTGATTAGGGAGGACTAGGTTGTTGTACCCTAATCTTGCCCTAATTTAGGCTAGGACCAAGGGCTATGCAAGGTGCAAGATGAAAAATATAAGGTTTGGTTGCATAGGGGAGGCATAAACAGGTCCTGATCAAGCATGGGGATGAGATTGGAAAGGTGAGGGTCCAAAATGTGGTCAAAATTGTAAGGGCTATTTCAATTTTAATAACACACACACACACACACACACACACACACACACACACACACATATATGTAATTAATATAGGTGATTAATTTTCATAATAGAACTATATTAATTAAAAAATAAAAAAATATAATGTCAATAGAAAATACTATATGCATTATTATATTTAGAAAAATACTACTATGAGACACATATTATAAAACAATATAACTATATGACTTCATTTGGTCCTTAAAAGGTAAACAAAATTTAGTTTTTAGTTAGCATTTCAATAATTGTGTAGAAGATACTAGTGTTGACATAAAGCGATGGTTGAGTTTTGATGATTTTTTTATTTCCATCATGGTTCAAACCACACTAGGGTGTTATTATGATGTTTATTTATGGGATGAGGTCCCCTATCTGTGACATCACCACTTCATAGCATTGGGTAATAAGTATTAATCCCTAGAAAGGTTGTGTATGAGATTCTATCAAGGGTTTGATTCAAGCCTAGGAAGATGTATCAGAGGTGGTTTGATCTAACCCCTTATAATAAAAACCACTTATATGAAACCCCTCTAAGATCATATGATTAACTATTCTAAACAATATTTAATTTTAGGAAATAAATCACCATGTTAAACAAGTAGGGCACCATATTTTAGGATCATCCTATTGTTAACATCTAACACTTATAATCTAGAACTATTGCTTTTAGTGAGTTATTCAGTAATTGGAGAACCAACACAGAACCCATTATGGTTATTGTACTTTCTTAGTGTATAAGCTTTGAGGTAAACTATTCCTTAAGAAAAAATAAATGGACTAAAGATAGTGAACATTAATTGTTTAAATATTCATCTTCTACTAACAATATAATGAATAGGTCTTGGAACAAGGTGATTTTATTTAGTTTACAATAAGAAAAGGAAAAATATTCAGAAAACATATTGATCTTTTAATAATAGATTAAATTTGGGACAAGTAGTCAGTTCAACATTTACTCATGATATAAATTGTGAAAGTATAGATTGTTTACAAGTTCTACATTGGCATCTATGAGTGTGAAAAAATATTGTATTGCTATATCATAGTTAAAATATGGATGAAATGTAATATCTATATAAGGAAAATGAACATGAAAGAACATTTTAGAATTTCATCTATGAACTTCAAAATGAATGATGTTATAAATCTAGGCAAACAAAAGTGAGAATTTGTTTTCAATCTAAGTTATATAACTATAGATCAAATACATAACCAAATAGAGATAATAGGGAATCAAATCAGCAAAATAAAGAAATAAAGGAATATAAGAATAAAACACATAACAACGTGTTTAAATGGAGAAATCATTTCAAGAAAAAAAAAATCACACAAGAAGAAATGCACCAGTCTGTATTAACTTCAATATAGTTCACAATACATCACCAACACTCCTCTTTTTGTCTTCAAGCAAGAAACACTTATATTTTAGTAGCAAGCCTATATATTGCCACAACCTCAAAATACAATGCCCTCATTAAAAAAAAGTTGCATTCTGGGGGAAAAAATCCCTAATGTAACTTATACCATCAAATCTATGGCCCTAATGATGAATGATCTAGATTGACTACAAAATTACAATATTTTATAGCGTAATTTTCTTTCAAAAATTCTCTTCGAGGGCGTGGCCCCTAAAATCCTATTGCGGGGATCTTGGGGTGGCGATTATAGTGGGGTGTAAGTGGTCCCACACCCCTTGTTAGGTACAAATATCCAAATGTAGCTAAAATAAGACTATTTAATAGTGAATACATCTTCCCTTATGGAAATTTAGAAACAATTTTAGGAGTAGTTATCTACATAGGATTTACAAGATTGATGGAACCTGATTCATAATAGATGAGAGATATATAGGTTGTATTAATAAACCTTTGACCATTGAATTCACTTGGATTTTTTAAATTTCCTTCAACGTTTACCTTTTGGACCTTTACTCAAATACAAATCACTATTTGAAACTCAGGGAAATTTGGGAAAACTATCTTTGAGAAAAATATGCTATAACATTATTATAACTATGTAATCTAATTAGATTTTATATAATTGGATGAAATATATGGCATTTTGTCAATAACCATTGAGGCTAGGTAAATTGTATTAGAATTGTAAAAAGACCAAGTGAACTAAAAGTGCTTTACAAATATTGTATCAAGTTACAACTACCCTTTCTACGGTTTATTTCTTTCACACACATCTTATTGTCATGATGTTAAATGCAACCTAAATTAATAATAATAAAAGTCATAATATACACATTACTTGGTAAACTTCTCAACTATGATACCATTGAAATTTATTGATATTTTAATTAATGATTTATCTTTTTGAATCCATGCATGTAAAAGAAATCAAGAATGACCACATATTTCTATCATATAATTAACTTTATTTCTTTGTCAATAATATATTTCATTACAAGTCAATATACAATATTATAATTTAAAATATTTTAATTGTATTTTATTTTATAATATCCTATAAAGGTAAAGTTGACTTAAACATTTAACAGTCAACGATTATATTTAGAAGAAACATGAACAAAGGTTTTCACAGGAAAACTGAAGTATTCTTTCTAAATCGGTAACCGTAATTTACAAACAGGTGATGATCCATTGTGTGATGCATTTCTCACACTCATCAAGCTTTTCCTTGTTCAACACGGAAAACGACTACTAGACTTAACCAGTGAATGGAAATCGAATGTCCAAATGCGTATTCGAAACGTTTTCAAGGTAGCGACTTAAAGCCTTCAGAGTCAAATCAAATCGTGAGTATTCATTTTCAATCATTTATGGCCACTTAACAAAGACTGATTTTCTTTTGAGCGATTCTTTCCAACATATTAAAGTCACATAATTGAATTAGAAAATATAATTGCATTCTAAATGTTTTTGAGGTAACCAAACCAAACGGTGATGTTTCATTTTCAGTCATTGTTTGCCACTTTCACCACGTCAAGGAGGTAAGATACACCAAGCCCCCAGTGGACTAAGGATCTTACGACTTTGATTGACAAAGTAAAAGGGAAGATCACGAGGGAGAACCATGACTGTCAGTAGTAAGGTTCCCTCACTATGAGTCATGCAAGAAAAATACCAAAAATTTTCAAGGCAAAGCTAAGTTCGCCAAGAAATTTTCAAGTATCCTGAAGGGATAGACAGGGTGTATGCCCCCCTGCATTAAAGCGATCGTACACGCCTCAACGGGGGTGATTGCTTTAAGGTAGTGATACACATAAGAAATGAGAAGGGAAAGGAGCACGTTATCACAAAGATTTAGCCCCCAAGTGTGAGATAAACCCAAGGATAATAGACAAAAAACACAAAGCACGAGGTGACTTCGCTTTCCTCGGGGTCAGTATGCTGTATGATAATTCATGTATATCATATGTATGTATGCATAATTGTTCTTCATTCCCCAATCAAGGAAGGTCACCTAGAAGAAGGGAACACATGTGTCTTTTGAGTCAACATGAGAGAGACCAAAAGAGATCTCAATGCTTTGCATCATCCTCAAGTAGATAACACTAAGGACAACAAATAGAAGAATGAGAATAACACATAGAAGAAGTAACAAAAGAGAGGAGGAGAGAGTCTGCTATGCTAATGAAACTAGTCTAGCACGTCATCTACCCCCCGATCTTGCTGATCAATGTTTCGGGAAGGTAGGGAAAACACTATAGGAGGAACATCCAACACAGCAGATGGAGCTATCACAAGATCCAAACAAGGGCTATGTTCATGTTCCAAGCCACGTTGTTCTTGTCTAGGAGCTAGGATAAGTGCTTTAGAAAATTTGTTAGATAAATGGTTATCAACATCAACATATTCATGTTCACTATCAGAAGCAAGAGAAGTAACATTTTCATCAAGATTTATAAAAATAGGATCTTTAACTCGCACAGGATCAAGATCATCATGCATCTTATGTTTAGGAGATTTTGGAGAAAATGGAACAATGCTTGTTGAAGGTGTTTTTGGGGATTGCAAAGTTTGAGAAGCAGCTGCTTGAGCTCTAAGACGACGCTTTCGTCGACGTTCATGTGCAGAATGGTTTCGTCTAGTCTTAGTAGGAAGTGGAGAAGATTGAGGAGGAGGAATGTTCTCATCCTTATCACTTGGGTGTTTAGGTTGTGGTCTCTTAGGCTGGGTAATAGGAGAAGAGGAAGGTCTCTTCTCTCCATAAGAGGAAGGAGGAGGAACTGCTCCATATAAAGGAGGAATATTTGGTTTAGGAAGGAGACCAAGTCCATCATGACGAGGAGGTATAGGTCTGCTTTTAGAAAGTTTATTAGACATAGACATAGTCACATCCATAGGAATGGGTTGGGAATCTTCTTGAGGAAAGACATTAGTTTTATCTTTCAAAGGAAGAACTTCCTTCTCAAGAATGATAGGAATATCAAGTTTGGATGTTCTAGGTTCACTTAGAGATAGGATCATATCTGTTTTCCACTTTTGATAAGATTTGAAAAGATGATCACTTCGCGGAGGAAGAGATTGGAATTGTTTAGGCCAAAAGTAATCAATAGGAATGCTAGAAGTTCTTTCAACTAGTTTAAAGAGACTATGATTGACAGTAACAACTTCGCCATTATGGGGAAATTTCAAACACTTGTGAATAGGAGAAGCAATAGCTTTCATGGAAGATAGCCAAGGATAGCCTAGCTTCACACGAAATTGTTCAGACAAAGGAATAATAGCAAAGTTCACATCAAGGGATTTGTTATGGACCTCAATAGGTAATGTAATAGAACCAATTGTAGGAGAAGAAAATGCATCAAATAATTTCACAATCACATCTGTTTTGTCATAGATCACTTGATTCAATTGCAAAGTAAAAAGAAATTCTTCAGTAATAACATTAACCATGCACGAAGGATCAATAAGCACTCCATGGCAAGGTGTATTCTTGACTTTTGCAACTATGTATAAAGGACCATCAGGTGCCCTGATAGTTTCACTAGAATCAAATGTGATGGAAGGTTCTTTAGGGTTTTCTTTCTGCTCTACAAAGTTAATCACATTCGGAGTCATAGACACAAGACCATCAGATGAGAAAGAGGAATCATTAGTCTTAATCACATTAGAGGTATGAGAAGGTAATGGATCAGTAAAAATCTTAAGATTTTGGTTAGGAGGAGCTACAGATGTGTTGCCTTTATCATTCACTCCAGAAACAAAGATAGTATTATTATCAATCAAGTCTTGAATTTTACCCTTTAAAGCAAAACACTTTTCAGTATCATGCCCAGGTTGACGATGAAATTGACAAAAAGATTTGTTATCAAAATAGGGTGAATTAATCTTTGCAGGATCTATTTGCTTTACAGGAGGGAGAGTAAGCACATTTTGTTCCAATAACTTATTCATAATACTATGCAATGATTCATTCAAAGGAGTAAACTTTCTTTCTTTCTTGAAAAACTTAGAAATAGGAGGCACACCTGATGCATTCACATTGTTGTTGATGATGTTTTCATTGAATTTAATGGACTCTCTATTCGGTTTAAACTTTCCAAATGGTTGTTGACTACTATCACCCTTATCACTCGGAGTCATAGGATTTGCTTGTTCCATTTGACTCACAGTCAGTTGATAATTGTGAAGAGTTGCACACAACTGTTGGAAAGAAGTAAACTCAGAAAATAGAAGTTTTTCTCGAATATCTTTTTGTAAATTAGAAATAAAGATTCTTTGAATATCATTGTTAGGCACTGGAAAAGAAATTTGAGCATACAAATGCTTATATCTACCAATGAAATCAGTCACTTCTTCTTTAACACCTTGTTTACAATGCATTAAATCAATCAAAGTAACTTTAGGACTTATATTGTTTTGAAATTGTTGAATAAAAGTATTTGCAAGTTGTTCGAAAGAATTAATAGAATAAGAAGGCAACGAGAAATACCATTGTAGGGCTTTATCTCTTAATGTCCTAGTAAATAGTTTTGCAAGCAACCTTTGGTCATTAGCAAAATCGGTACATATTGTTTGAAAAGTCTTAACATGTGTTAGAGGATCACCTTTACCATTATAAAGCTCCAAATGTGGGATTTCAACATGTTTAGGAGGGATAGCTCGAACAATGTCAAGATAAAGTGGGCTCGCAACATCAAATGTGGGCACACTAAACTTAGATTGATTCATAGAGGCAATTTGTTGCTGTAAAGAAGAGACAGTTTGTGCAAGATTATTAATGGTCGCTTCAGTCGAAGAATTCATATTAGACGTGTTAGATTGTGATGGAGGTATTATGTTATTGAAAGAAGGTATTGATTGAGAGTAAGGTGGCGGGACACTATGATAGTTAGTCATAGGAGAGGATTGGAAAAGAGGAGCACTACAACGAGGAATGGAATGATTGAATGAATTGCCCCCTTGCGTCATGTTCATTTGTGGAGATGTAATAGGAACACTCATTGAAGGAATGAATGAAGAAGTCGGATTGAATGAAGGCAGAGGGTTAATTGAAGCAGAAGGATTGGCCCCATGACTGGTGATCATAGGCGGAATGTCCTGTAGAGAAGTAGCCATTATGTTTGATGTAAAAGTAGGTATACTAGCAATAGAAGTTGTCAAAGGAATAGAATGATTAACTTGAGTGGGAGGTTGTGTATAACCTAAAGTTTCAGCACAACTCTTCATAGGCATCACATTCGAATCCACAATGTGTGCAATACCACGCAAAATATCAATTCCATTCTTATCACTTTGAACCATACATTTTAGACCCTCAATTAATGAAAGAGCTTGACTATCGGGATACTCTTGAGACATCCATTGCTGAAAATCATCAAATTGGTTATCCAATTTCGAAAGTTGTTCTACAGAAACCTCATGGAGAGCTTCTTCATCATTAGGAGGATTAGAGGAATTACCCGTGTCCTCGTTAAAAAGGCTATTCAAATTAGGTTCCATCTCCTCGGTAATTAAACCTTGGAAAGACTTAATTCTAAGGCTTCGTCTAACGGGAATAGTGTAAGTAGGGCTTATTGTTGTAAAACTCATGCACTAGAGAGGGAGAGAAGATTTTGAATTTAGAAGTAGCAAATTTCAATAAAATCAGCCAATCTCCTAGATTTAAGCTGTTAAATGCAATCACGACAATCTCCCAAAATTTCAGAAAAAATGTCAGGGACCGTGGCGCTCGGGGTGCACACGGTCCTCGCAACTTTTTTTGAAATTTTCAGGGATGAAAGTTATGATGATTTTAAAGCTAATTTGAAAAAAATTGAGTGATTTTACGATCTGTAGAAAGGCCAAATTAAAGTTGCAATCTCAAAATTGAACCCTACCCAGATTGTTGAAAAATGCAAAATTTGAATTTTGAAAAAGAGATGGAAACTGAAATTTTGAATTTTATGATTTTAGAGGGAATACCAAAAGCAATACAAGTTTTGAAATTTAAAAGTTGACTCAATTTCACGCAAAATTCAATTTTGAAAGCGGAAATCAAAGTTGTTGTAATTAAACACTTAATTTCAAAAGTCATAAATTGCAAGAATTTGAATAAAACACTGAAATTTCGAATGAATGCCAACACACTTTTTAGATTTAGGACAGTAAGAAACACAATTTTGACACAAAATTTCAATTTCAACAATTTTTGAATGATTAGAAGTCTTAATCCAAGAAATCACTAGACCAACTTTGACTTTACTTTTGAAAGTGTTAGAATTGATAAAATCAACCAAAATTCAGGATTTTAGCAAAAAAATACAGTAAGATCTAACTCCTGAAATTTCAGAAAAAATGTCAGGGACAATGGCGCTCGGAGTGCACACGGTCCTCGCAACTTTTTTCCAAATTTTCAGGGATGAAAGATATTATGATTTTGTTGCAGAATCCAAAGTTACAACTGATTTGGAGATGTTTTGATCAGTGAAATTATCAGTCAAAGGTTGAATCAAGAAGGTTTTAAAAATTAGGGTTTTGACACTTAACCACTTAATTTTCAGAATTAAAGCACAAATATGAATTGATAATTTGCAATAGAAAGGTAGATCTGAAACATGCTTTAATAATTAAACATTTCACAATCTCAATTACTAAAAAGAAAATTTAGGGTTTTTATGCAATTATCCTCTAAAATTTGCAAAAGATCAAACATGGAAATGTAATCAAGGCATCCAAAATTTCAGATCTAATCATGAATAATCAGAAAGGATGTTCACGTCAGGTTCACCAAAATGTAAAGTGGAAAATCGCGAGCGAACCCTAAGTGTTCCCCCCACCACTCTGAGGAGAGGGGAAGGAGGTCACTAGGGTTGACGGTTTTCACTTAGGGGAGACTTTACATTCAAAAGAGGGGTTGAAACCCACAAGATCCAATCCCACACAATGCAAGATTGGATTCTAAATGAGTTTCAAGGGTTAAGACAACAAGGCTACCCTCTTTTGTAAAGAATGTAGATAGAAGGATTAAGCTAGGAATGCATAAAAAGTGAGAAAGATTCACTTATAAACAGAGATAGGAATATAGGATGAAGCTGCGGACCTGGAATTAGTAGTAAAATATCAAGACGACGCTGTCCTGCAAATTTGAGCAAAAGTTGACAGGACAATGGCGCCCGGTGTGCACACAGTCCTCCGAAAAATCCGCGAAACGAAGGGGGATCTGTTCGTCTCTACACAAGGATTCTAGATCTTCAATTACAGCCGCATACCTGTAACCTACACACAGAAAAGCGAGGACGATTGGGGGGTTAGGGATTAGGGGTTTGCCCTTAGGTCAAACCCTGGTTTTGGAATTAACCAAGAAATGAGAAATTGTTGTAAATGTAAATGATTGTAATGTAATAAAGTACCAATACCTTGTTGTAAGAATGTTTGTATTCTTACATGCAAAGGTGTAATTGTTGTTGTATGTTGTATGTTGTATGTGGTATGTGATCTCCTCTTCAATGGTTGAATCCTTGTCTTGAATGGAGACTTAGAATGATCAATTGCTTGAAGGAATGCTTGAATGCTTGAATGCTTGAATGTTTGAATGTCTGAATATCGCTTCCACATCTTGTACACATATGTCCTTCCTCCTCCAAATGGAAGAGGAAATGTAGTTTATATACTTGTCAATTAGGGTTAAAAGACTGATTTTTCCGACCTTAGGCCGACCAGGAAACATTATTTTCCAATTTGCAAACTTAAAGACCCAAAGCCCCATAAGAGACCAGGCCCAAAATAGGGCCAGGGACCAGGGCACTGGACGCCATGGTCATGGGGTCCAGGGCTCTGGGTGCCATGGTCCCACCTCCAGGGACAGCAGGGTGCAAGGAGGATCAGGCCAGGGTGCTGAAAAATGCTGTTTTTGATGTCATGAACAAGTTTCGGGGTCTCCATTCAGGTTCAGTGTTGCGTTGCCATCGTGAAGACCCAAATGCAGTCGAAATTGCAAGTGTCACAATTTTAGGACACTACACTAGTAAACACTGATCTTTTAGATAAAAGAGGATGAAGGAAACTGCATCACACACGTGATCGATCATATAAAAGGCTAAAAATCATGCTACAGACATCAAAAAGGGAGAAGACGTGGTTCGCAAGGTAAACAGTTGGGCAATGCTCATTGATTGAGTGTTGAACATCGATCAGGGACGTGATATCAGATTGGATATGATATGTCATGATGATTAGAGATCAGATCGTATGTAGATTTAGTGCATGGTAGAAACCCTAGTGTGCAAATGTTCAAACTCACGTTTAGGTGGGAAAATATGGATATAAGAGTGTGAGCCAAAGATGTAGTTGGTGTTACTACATGAGAGAGGAAGGCTAGTGAAGAAAGCCAATCAATCAAGTTCTCAAGGACAATTAGAGAAGAGATTGAGTGAGAGAGAGAGAACCAGTTAAAAGAATTCAATTGGCATGAGTGAGTTAACCGGTAGTCTACCATTAAGCCTAACAGAGGAGTGTACCAGTGGTGATTGAACTGGCCTAGAAGATTGCAGAGAACATTGCAATGACGAACCGGTAAGATAAGAATCGACAGTGATTAGATAGTAGATAATTGACAAAGTTAAGAAGACTGGTGGTGTCTAGCAGCAGTGTGACAGAGAGGAAGCAAAATCAACAAAGAAGGAGAAGATGATGAACCAATATAGTTGCAATAGAGAGTGAGTTGCAGCAGGAGATAAGGTTGTTGTAGTGAGAAGGTGAGAAAAGAACTGACAAAGGATTGAAGAGAGGAGAACCGGTAGAGAGATTTGCATAAGAGTTATAAAGTTATTTTGTAATAAAGATATTACTTTTGTATCTGATATATCTTTATTGTAGCTCACTGAGTTGGAGCTTAGTGCTGGGGTTGGTGCTCCTTGGGTTGGTGCCCTAAAATAAAGGGTTGGTGATCCTTGGGTTGGTGCCCTAAAATAAAGGGTTGGTGATCCTTGGGTTCGTGCCCTAAAGCAGGAGTGGTGCTCCTTGGGTTGGTGCCCTAAAGGAGGAGTGGTACTCCTTGGGTTGGTGCCCTAAATGTTGTAACTGAATGTTTCATTGTGAAGCTGGATTGGAGCAATAGTCTCCAACAGTATTTCTCATCGAGTTTTTTCCCATCTTGGGTTTTCCTCGTACATATGGTGTTATGTGGTGTCCCTTTTATGTGTGGTTGCATTTGTGTCATTCTCCCTTCTCATTGGTATGTCTTCTTTATGCTAGATCTGTTAACCGGTTTACACACATAGGCTAGAAAAGGATTAAGTTTGGAAATCACTGATTCACCCCCCCTCTCAGTGATATCTAGTGTTCAATAGAAAATGGTTGATGTATACTTGATAAGAAGCTTGATTTTCTAAATGAATACTTCACATAAACTTGCACTTTCACATCATAAGAGGCTCCTTCAATTCCTAGAGTTGTCGGATCCTTCAAATGAGGAAAGGAAATGTTATGTGTATGAAACCCTAACTTTATTTTTTATCATAGAGCGACCTAGAAATCATATAATTTCACACCAAGTTGATTTTAAACATTATAATATTTCCAAAACATGATCCTGGAATTCGAGGAGAAAACGTAGGGGTCGATGTTAACCACATCAGTTTGACCAACGTTTTTCCAAATTTTTAGGGATGCAAGGTATAGTGATTATAAGGTGATCCCCAACTCGATGCGATGATTCAAGATGTTTAGATATGCAAAATCAAGCCTTGAAGGTCGAAATATGACATAATTAGGGCTTTGATGAATGAATTAATTAAAAAGATAAAATAAAAAGGGGCACACTTATAGTTAAGGGCACATTTTTATGATGTGTGAAGTGATAAAAGGGGATTTTAGATTAAATTAAATTAATTAATTAAATGCTTAAAGGGAATTTAAAATGCAAAATGCAACACACTAAGGCGGGTGCTAACCTAAGCATGGAATTGTACCACCCAATTAAGGGTGTACAATTTATGACACAACAATCTTATACTATTATTTTACTATTTGATTCTTCTTAATGATATTGATATTATTGTTATAAACATTCATGATTTGATGAATTTGTGTGCTAGAATAGTGTAGGGTAAAATGTGTTAAGGAAGTGTTTGGTTAATTTTTTATTGGGTTTTAGAAGTATCACTAACTAGACATCCAAAGGCAATTGAATACCTATAAGGCTCTTACACATAACCTCCATCTCATGCACTTAATTTATAGGATATAAAAAATGACATCCATACCAAAAATAATTGTTTACATTGAGAAAATCATTTCAAAAGCAAAATAGCACACTCCAAAGATACCCAATTTATTATTTAGAAAAAAAAAAAAGAATACAATATACTTGGATAGAAAGTTTCTCTTAGAAGTATCAATAAATAGATATCAAAAGGTAATTGAATATCTATAAGACTCTTACAAATAACCTCTATCTCATGCACCTAGTTTATAGGATATAACATACAAGAAACTGTCAAATGGACAATACAAGAAACTATCAAATGTTATTACAAAGACATGAGCTAAAACCAGATAAAAGTGGTGTCCAAATTTTTTTTAATTGAAGATTCCTTATAATGTGTTAAAACACACACCAACACATGTAACTCCCTTTTACAACTCATTTACGTTCCAATACATTTTTATATTTCCCATTTCAAGAGACCCAAGTTCTAGAGGTCATAAATTTTGATATGAGAGTTTGATTGACAAACCACTTGAAGAGAAAAAAATAACATGACGTTCTCTATCAATCTAAAACCCAATATGTTAGTTAAAACCACTTTCAGACCCAAAAATGCCTCTAAGGTGTTCAAAATTGACTTTGAAGCTTTTTTTCAAACTTGGAAAAATGGAAAACTTAATGTGTTCAAATCTAGGCATGATCTTGAGAATAAATTTTACCAACATGCTTATTTAGTAATCCAGAGGTCTGGGGTAAATTTTAGACCAATTCGTGCTCAAATATTAAATTACTATAAATAGGAAAATTATGTATTTGCAAGGTTGAGACACCATGTTCCTAACAAAAATGTGGAACCGTATAAAAAAAATGCTATTTTTTTGACATATTAAATAAATGTCATCTCATTGAAGAAAGGATTGCAAGATATGAAGAAAATAGATTTGTCAACAGTGTAATAATCTCTCAAGAAAACACAATGAGTAGATGGAAAGCTAAATTCTTAAATATAAACATAATATCCCATTTATCAACTTAAGAATGAAATGGATAATACCACATAATTCCTCCATAAAACCTAAGGAATGAAGAAAGTAAAAATATACAAATAGTAGAAAGGGATAAAAAAAATACACAAGACAAGGCTTGGTACGTAGCTTAATTGGTGAGAGCTTCCTATGGTAGGCACGAGATCACAAGCTCTAGTCTCTTGTAGCCCACATGCTACTAAAGGTCATGTTGCACAAACATCATAGGTTACATTAAAAATTTTACCTAGTGTACTACAATTTATAGGGGACTACCTGATTCTTGTGGTCTCAATAAATACAAAAAAGAAAATATAATTTCTCAAAGAAGAAAAAAAATTACATGCTTCTACCCTATAGTGATAACAAAAATATTTACCAAACTATCATAATCCTTAGAACCATTGCAACATTGTAGGGAGATGGGATCTGAACCATTTTGATACCAATGATCTAGATCTTAGGTGGTCCAAGAGATAATAATCTAAAATATAGAGACAAAGGTTTATATTAAGATTGAATTTAAAAAATAGAATAAACAATCTTATTAATCTACATGTTGGGTACATAGTATACTCCCAAGGAAGATAAATGTTTGTATTTCCTCCTATCTTTCTTGTTTTTCTTATGTCAAAATATATTCTTACAATTATTTTCTTATGTTATAGATGTAAATTTATATATTGTGTAAATGTTCATGAAGATAAATCTCATTATGCATGTTAAAATTGTTAAGCTTCCATGTGTTAGAATTCATCTTTTGATGGTTAGAATTCTAGTTTCTTAATATGAAAATAGATGACCAATATTATGTAATGGCTCCAAAATTTGTGTTGGAGCATTGTGTGGTATTTTAAAATGTTGTACGATAATATATATTGAAATATAAATAGTGGCATGTATTCATTAAGAGGAATAATTACAAATGCTACAAAAAACTGAAATAGAATCATCCATAAAGTTGTGTCAGGATTTAGGATGTTTCTTATGAGTTGCACATTATGGTTCCAAGTGTAACAAGAATGGTGTATGAATCAAGGAGCTAAATTTTATGATGTTTCATGGTTCTTGATATAAACTAGGGAGCACACATGTTATAGGAAAATACATGTATTGGTGTGATATGATTCTTAGAACTATGTGCATAGTGTATGGTGCATGGAGTTGCATGCTAGATTTTGTATTTTTCAGAGATGATTAACACTAGTGCATTATCATGTTTAGTACCACATGAATCAAGTAGGGTGGTGTTTATAGACACCATTTCTAGGAACTTAGTAAGCAAGGGTTATGTTCTTATTAGCTAGTGCATCAAGTAGACTAAATTAATGGTGATGAATGTGGATTAAAGACATTAAGCAAGTATGTAAGACACCTAGAATGATATTGCAAGCTAATGATGCCCTTACTAGGATTTTACATGATCTTTCTATTATGTTTTCATGTAAATATTATTTTGATTATCTCATGATAATATAAATGAGGTGAAATTAGTCCTTACAAACACTAACCTAGGTTGTAATGTGAAATAAATTAGACTTTACTTGAATAATAATGGTAAAAAAGGGATGAAATTATCAATCCAATTTTAAACTGTTAGGTTCAAATATGCATGTGCGCAAGTGACCTACGTGAATTATGCATTTGTGGGTCTAATATAGGATGATGAATGGCGGAGATTTGATATGATTAATTTTGGTTTTAATTGTGTTTTTTTCAATGAAAATTTTCGATCACGATCAGATAAAATCAAACTGTCAATTCATAAATATGCATTGTTAAAATCAAAAGTAATAATATCAATTCTTCATGGACTATGAAAAATCATGCTAACTAATGGTGGATATTATTGATTATTATCATACATTTGAGATGCATGGAGATAGAATGAGATTAGGATAAAATCATTGAAATTCGATGTAAAATTATGTCAGGACATATAGTAATCAATACATAAAAGACAACCTAATCAAATTAGGCCTAAAATATAAAAGAAGAGGACATGAATATACCATCTTTTCTATTTCAATATGGATAAATATAAAAATTAGCAAAATTAAAGGAAAAATTAAAACAAAGCAATTTGAGATTTTGTTGTCAATCCTTGGATGAGTTTCGACAAAAAATGATGTTTATACTCTATGCATGATTTTTTATTTAAATACATTAGAAACTTGAATTTATTACTATATAATCATATTTAATTTTTTAATCATAAAATAATTTTTTTTTTTTTTTATCAAAATTCTATTACCTATATAATTTTTATGTGAAAGCTTTTTCTGGTTGATATGAATATTTGTGGAAAGGAAATGCATGAGATTTAAGTCTAATTAAAATTGTCGGTCAGTGTGGGAAATAATTGGAATGAAAAATATATAGTCACAATTTACATAGTTAATTTTCCACATTGACACGCCATATTCTTATTTCACACGATACCCATCACACTCAAATTGGAATTATCGCTCAAGGACCCTCGAATTTGTTGTGCCTTACCTTCACCTGACACTGCTCAGCCTATTATTTGTAACATTTTTCTCATAAAAATGAGAAAAATGTTACAAATAATAGGCTGAGTAAAGTCATTCCTCCTCATTTAACCAGGAAATGTTCTTCTCTTAGTGTTCTAGATTTGGCAAAAAATCATCTGGAAGGTAAAATACTAGCAAAATGGGGCAATATTTTTTGTATTATTTATTTTTTTGGACCAGGTCATATAGTTCAACCAAATTTATGTCTATTTCAAAATGTAAATATCTTGATTTGTGGGTGATCTTTCTACAATGTGTTTTTGAGCTATTGAATATCTCCACCCCTCCATAGGATGAAGTTCACAAGCCCTTATTTAAAGGAAATATCGTAAAGACTAAAATATTTGCTAAGGAAAAATTAAGATTGACAAAAAATGGAAAAACAAACCAGATTGAGGTAAATAATGAAAATGAACATGGAAGAAAAGTTTTAAAGTTTCTTGTATGAACTTCTTCAAAGTAAATAATGTTTGAAATAAAGGTAAACATCTTTAGAATGAGAATCTAGTTTTAGTTGTTATAATTATTGATCCAATGCAGAACCAAATAGAGATAATAGGAAAACAAAATAGGGAAAACAAAGGAAATAAAAGAATATAAGAAAAAAACATATAATATAATATTTATGTGGAGATATATTTTTGAGAAAAAAATAAACACAAGAAGAGATGTGCACTGGTCTATATAAATTTCAATAGAGTTTACAATGCATCACTAACACCCTTCGCTTTTTGTCTTCATTTCAACAACATCTGTTTTTTTTAACTAAACTCTCTATCTTGTCGCAATCTTAATACAATGCCCTCATTAAAATGTGTTTCCTTCTAAGGAAAGAAAGCCTACCATATGTAATTTCTATGACCTAATGATGAATGATCTAGATTGACTAAAAAAAAGTATAATTTTACAATGCAATTTTTAAAAAGATTCCATTTGGGAGTTGATCTGATTTATGAAAACCAGATTACAATACCTAGTGTGATACTTGCGGTATTGTAGATTTCAACACAAAAAAAAAATTGACAACAAGAAGATTGCAAACCAAAAACTGTCTCCATTCTATTCAAAATTGGAGTTTATACAAGTCTAATGTATCCCAAGGGTCACACAAATCCCTTGGAATTTGAAATGAAGAGTCATCATAATGTTTATTACAATTAAACTATTAAAACTATCAAAATTATCAAAAAAACTAATATAAAATTTCAGTCCACTTTGAGAAGGCATAACTTTCTCATCCTAGCTCCGAATTACAAACCGTTTGATGCATTGGAAAGGTATTCAAATAATCTAGAACCAAATTTCGGATACATCAATGATGTCTCATCGTGTTTCCCGCACCATATTTGTCCAAAAATGCACCAAAGACCCTCAAAATTGCAATTTACTAAAACATATAAAATTTTGGAAAAATTAGATTTCAATATTTTCCCAATTTAATCCTGATCATTCCTCCCCCCTTAAGAGGCAATGGGCCCCATTGCACTAATCTGCTGCAACAGATGAGGAAATTGTTCTTCAATTTGTTCCTTAGTACGCCACTTGCCTTGATGAGAATGCTGACCAGCTCCAACCACCCGATACAAAGGGATTTTCTGATTTCTCAAAGTCTTTAAAATGGATTCAGTAACATGGTCACACTGGACTAGAGCAGTAGTAGAGGGGTTTAACTCTGCAGCTTGAATGTATTCAGTAGCTTGGGAGATATCCAATAAAGGAGGAAAATAGGGTCTCAACAACTCCACATTGAAAACTGGATGCAGTCCCAAAAAAGATGGCAAATTAAGTTCAAAAGCATTCTCACCAACTTGTTTCACAATAGTGTATGGTCCATAACGAAGAGGTCGAAGCTTCCTATTTGGTCCATGTAGGCACTCTTTCTGAAAATGTAACCATACCTTGTCACCAACCTGAAACTGATGGGGAGTTCTATGTTTATCATGTCTTTCCTTATACTTCTGATTACTCTGCTCCAATATCTCATAAACTTCTTGTTGTAGGTGTCTAATGTTATCAATGAATTTTTCTACTTTATCTACCTCCTTGTCACCATTCAATGGACTACTAGACTGTAGAGATGGTATTGCTACATCCATAGGTGCCAATGGCTGGTACCCAAGAGAGACCTCAAATGGACTGTGCCCTGTAGTACTATGGAGTGCACGGTTGTAGCTGTGTTGCACATAGGGTAAGCTTTCATCCCACGTGCGAGGATGTTTTGAATGATACATCCGTA
>NW_026730237.1:0-19000 GCF_030272615.1 Cryptomeria japonica
GTGAAACCTACTTGGTTGTGATAATAAAAACAACACTGAAGTAGAATTTTAGATTTTTCACTAGTCATATGATAAACTAGGTGTCTAGAATGAATTAGAGATCTTCTTAATATGTTTGAGATATAGCGATTGATAGATTTTGGGTTAACAAGTCTCAAATAGTGAAATCACTACCCAACCATAACTAAAGCATCATCATAGGGTAATGCTGAAGATGAATGACCTTAGGACCTCAAAGAATTCATGTCTGAATATCTAAGAAAGGAGATTATCCTTGTTTCTCTTGAATGTAAATGAATGATAAACTTGAACAATTACCTTGTTTTATTGGTGTTGCTATATATAAATGCAGAAACTATATGCCATGAAATCTGTGAATATGATGTGTTTGGAAAAGAAGCTATATGTGATGTGGTGGTTCGAATAAAATGAGATGCAACGTGGAAAGTAAAAACCTAAACTAACCTAGCCCTTAGATGTAATATCCTTTAAGGTGCATGTTGTTCACAGGGTTAGAGAGTTTTGTGTAGGTAGTTCATTGGTCTTTGTTTGATGAGTCAGATAAAGATGTCTTTTTCAATAGGATATAAGGACTCAGCTAAGTGTACACATTCAACATCTCCATTGTTGATTTCTTTAGTTTTTGGATTTTGTGGATCATCGGAGGAAAATCCATCTCTAGAACACTTAGCTATAGCGTTATCATTTTCAATTCAATCCATCTATGGTATATTCACTTTCCCCCAGTCTATCAAGTATGGGTGTATGAGACAAATTGATTTTATTTTTGAAGTTATGACATGAGCAGGTGTTATGTTTGTTTTTATTGATGCACTTGAAGAGGATGATGATGTCAACCAGGTGTTGATCTTATTAGCTGGTGTTATGCTTTTTTTTGTAACTACATTAGTATTTGATGATGGCATACATATAATTGTTGACAAGTTTCTCTGTATAGTATGATCTGGATTGGTGATTTCATTGATTCATGAACATCTTGTATAGAGGGATTAGGATCATTAGGATGACTAGGAGAAATGGTAAGTTCATTTGAGAGGGAATATTATGAGGAACATGGAGGATTATGACATGGAGATGAAGGGATGGAGGGATCTTGATCAGGATTTGGAGAAATAATGGGATATTGTTTATGATATGAAGGTAAAGGTATGCTTTGATCTTGGTTTGTAAAGGGATTATTAGGGAGGATGGAAGGGATGTCTTGATCTTTTTTAAGAGGTGGATGTTGGATGGGACTTGAAAGGAAACTTTTTTCTTGAGATGGAAGGGTTTGATTATGAATGGAATAGAAAAGAGTGAGGGGATCATCATAAGATTCTTGGTCAGTGGGATCTTAATCAAAAATTGGCTAGGATGGAAGTGGTTGTTCTTGATCTTTATTTGTTTCAGGACTCATTTCTTCTAATTTTGGGTCATCCTCTTGACATGGGGAAGGAGTTTGGAAATGCATGGGATATTGTTGGAATGTTTCAACATTTTGGCTTGATGAAGAAGAATTTTGAATGAGAACCTCTGAATCATGACTTGAATTAGATTGGGTTTGTATGATGGATAGCAATTGGGAGGTTGTGTTATTAGATAGAGATGGCATAGATTGGTCTTGTGTGACTTTAGGGGATGATGAAATGGTGGATAGATATGGTTTATTTAGGATTTGGTTGAAAGGGTTTTGGTTTTGGTTGAGAGGAGTATGATTTTGGTTGAATGAATTTTGATTAGGACTTTGGTTGAATTGGATTTGATTTTGGTTGAAAGAGGTTTGAATGTTGGGTTGGTGTGAATTTTGATTTGGACTTTGGTTGAAAGGGGTGCAATTTTGGTTGAAAGAGGTACTTTGAATGTTGGGTTGATGTGATTGGTATGATTGATATAGTGGGTTGAAAGAAAAAGAAGGTTTACATGACTCTAATGTTGTTTGAATTGAGGTCAGAATAGTTTTTTGAAGAATGAAGGTTGGCATGTTTGAATGGTCTCACCAGAAGAAGGAGGTTGGTCTAATACTGATTCCCTTGTGGCCATTACTTCTGTCATCATTTTTTCTAACCAACCCCTATGGTTGTTAGGACTAGTCATGTCAGTCACTTGTTGCAAAGTTTTGATTTATTGAGCTAAGATTTCTATGGATGGTGATAAAATAGGAATGGAAGGGATGAATCCTCCACTTTCCCTATGAAATGTATAATGCCAATCCATGATTTTTTCTTGTTTGGACCTAGGATCACAACATGTAAGATATTTTCTCTATTTCTTTGAATATGACAATGTTTGATTGAACTTGACCAGCTTGTTTGAGTTGAGGTTGAGTGTGATTGATCCTCTGATTGTGTTTTGGATTTTTGGGCTATGAATTTCTAGGATGATTATGCAAATGACGATGGACTAAGACAGACATATATGAGGTCTAGACAAGGACATATATGAGGATGATAATGAAAACTATATAAGGACTATGCAAGGACTATGCAAGGACTTAGGACAATAATGAAGACTATGTAAGGAATTAGGATGATAATGAGGACTATAAATGAAGACTTTGCAAGGACTTAGGATGATAATAGGGATGTAAATGAGGACTATGCAAGGACTTCCTATGGTCACATGTGTGTAAAACTTTGAGTTTGCAGGACTATCTAATGTTTCAAAATGGACTTCGTTCTCAGTAATTTTTTGTGTAGGACAAGTTTTGTGGTTTTTCCAAGTCCGAGAACAATTGTTTGGAGGTAGATATAACTGACTGAACTATTTTTTCAAACAATCTTAGAGAATTCAGAGATAGGCAGGATAGGGCCTGAAATAGCCCAAATGAATGACTCAATACTGGTCTGATACAATGATACATCTAAAGACACAGAAGCTAAGCTTAGGCTAGAAATTGGAAACCCTTCAAATGAGGCCCTTATGAAATTCTGAAACAAAACGAACAGATAGAGTCTGGCAGCACTGGCTCCACTCCATGACACACACTTCTAAAGTATGCCAGTCTCTCTTATCTTGAAGATCCAAAGATCTTATAGCTGAGGGATTCTTGTATCATAGTGTAAGGTACATGAAGGGTATCTATGGGGTATGATCCACACTCTCAGAATCACTGAATGTATGGTTTTGGGATACTAAGTTGGTTCTTATTGTAAGGTTTTGAGGGGTCCTGATCCAATGATGAATTCTCAGAGCAAGCCACTTAAGACTTTAGTTGAGCTTATCAGTACAGGGAAGGCCCCCACATATGTCGAATTAACTCAAAAATCTAGCCACTTGACCACTATATTTATATAGCGTCTCAAAAAACTTGCTCGAGAGTACGCTACGAGAGATGATATCCCCAACACTTCCCAATTTGAAGTACCTCTGTGGGGTGATGAAATCCCCAGTCAAAGATACCCCTCGCTACGTGGAATAAAATAAAATTGGATGTCATTGTGACCTCCTTCCTTTCTCCCAAGACCCCGAAGGTGGGTGGAAAGTTAGTTAATGCAACAGTAGGTCCACCCCAAACACGATAAAATTTTTTTACCTTAAGAAAACCAAATGTGATTTAATCTAGTGTAGCCTGATTCACATTCATTTTATAGCCCAAATTGAGGTGTTGAAAACGCATGTACATGTCCATTTTAAACACCAACTTGAAATATGAAGGCATGCATGTCAATTTTAACCATTGCTGATTTTAAGCCCAAATAAAAGTGTTATACGTGCATGTCAATTTTAACCAATGTTAATTTTAAGCACCAATAGATGAAGTGTGAGATTGTGCATGCACGTCCATTTTAACCATTGTTGATTTTAAGCACCAAAATATGAAGTGTGAGATTACGAGTGTAATTGATCTAATATTAATCTGATCCTTTCTGTAAATTCACCACAGGTTGCAAACAAATGATTAGCAGTAAAATCAAATCAACAGAAAATAGAAAATTAAAAATTGATAGAAATGAATGCGTGATTGCATGACATTGACAGAGCCAATGCATGAACATAACATAATGAATGCGTAATCCTGAGAGATCAGATGCCTGACAATAACAGATCGACTGCATAATTAAAATAGAATGATTGCATGGTAGAAAGACAGATAACACAAAAAAATAAATTAAACTAAACCCGATCAGAAACCTGCAAAACCAATTGTGAGGCCCTAGCTAAATCTCTCATCATCCATTCAATATTAATTAGATCATATTTAACTTGATATGAGAGAACTAAGCTATCATATCTATCAAAGGTTGGTTGATCTTCCCAATCTTGTATAGGCTTTTCTGCTTGGAGAACCCTTTGATAGCATTTGGCCTGTCTTCTTTGTTCCTTTGTCCTTCTAGCACCTAAATTCCTAAATTGTACCTTTCAAGCCATAAAATGATAATAATATCATGCAAAATAATCTGTTTCTAGATTTACTCAACTTTAGACAAAATTAAACATATCAGAGAACATAAAGGATATGAGAATAGAAACAATCAAACAAAAATTTTCCCTGTGAATGCGTGATCTAGAAAGGGCAATTATGTGACCTTGTCTAGTTGAATGCATGACCCCAAAGGGTTGAATGTGTAATGTTGTCTATGAAATTGTGTGATTAAAAATCTATTCTCAAAATCCATGCAAATTTGTAAAAAATGAAATAAATTGTACAATCTGAAAAATTACACAGAAAACAGAGAAGGTAAATTAGTTGTTCTTCACTTTGGGTTCACCAAAATGTAGCATGCTCAAATACACCATTGCCAAATAGGAAATAAGGATGATCATGAATCCTTAACTATCTAAGCAATTCAAACATAAAACCAATGGAATAAATGCAAAATGGAATTAAACTAAGCAATATAAAACTCCCTATTACGCATTGTGGCTTCCATTGTCCTTCTTCTCTCTACGGTATGACGACTCTTAGATATTATAATAGCAACCTACAATTGACACAAAGATTCGAAGTTCATGATCTACAATAAATTGTCCAAGATTGAAGAGGAGTGAAAATGGAGATTGAATGCTCAATTTATAGATTTTTGGAGAAGATTGATTGAAAAGTGGAACATAATGATCAAGAGGTGGAACTCAGGTGAGCTCACATGCTGATTGATAGTTGAACTGCTGATTTAGAGGTGAAATAGAATAGATTGAATCGATTAATTGAGTCAATTGATTGAGAAAAAGCTAACTGAAAGAAGAAAAAGAATGATTGGAGGAAATAAAGAAGATGACAAAGGGAACTAGAAGATGGAAATAGAGACTGGAAAGATAAATGATTTAATTAATTAATTGATTGAATTAATTAATTTAGCATGTACTTGCACTTTGAATTATATTTTCAATTTAATCTTTGAGTGAAATTTATTCAAATAATTGAATTTTTTTTAATTCAATTTAGTATTTGAATATATTTAGAACTTGACTTTGATTTTTAATTTGGTTTTTGAAATCATGCACATATACTTGAACTTGGAAGAAATTAGAAGAATATGAAATTAAATGAAATTAGAATTTGGGGATTTGGAAATGGAAGAATTAATTAGTTAATTAAATAATTTAAAGAAACTATTTAATTATGCTAGAAATGGACTTTAATTAAACAATAAAGATTATTTGAATTAAAGGATTAAATTATAATTAATTAAATAATAAATATTCAATTAATATTTAGAAAATGGTTGATGATTAGATGATTAGAGATAGAAATTGAGAATTAATTTATTTAAATAATAAAGATTATTTAAATTGGGGAATTAATCAAAATTAATTAAATAATAAATATTTAATTAATATTTAGAAAATAATTAAAATGATTAAATCATGAAAGAATAAGAAATAGAATAATTAGTAAGATGATGAGGAAATATGAAATTAGAAGAATAAAATTAATTAACTTAATTAAATAATTAAAGAATTATTTAATCAATTAGAGGAATAATTAGTACATGATCAATGAGACATTTTTAGGTGTCTACAGTTACAATGGACATAAACATTTATGTTTTAGTCATTTGATAATACATTTACATGATATTACTAGTTTTCAAGAATTTTATGAGTGTGTCACTTTAAAAACAAACTGTTGATATAATAAGAACGAAACAACCTTGAAGATATTTCCATGCATTATTGATGTTTTACAAAGATATTACACAATAAATATCACAATAGACAACTATCAATTATTTTAATATTGATTATTTCTTAAATATAATTAATTCATTGTTAGGTCTTCATCCTATTATACATCCTAATTATTCCTAATTTTCCTTAAGTTCTAATCCATTTTCCCTAGGTCCTAACACAAATTCTGAAATCCCAATTCCAATTTAATGATCCCATCCACATAAAATCCAACAAATAAAATTGATTAAAAGTCCCCACATAAGCACCAAAATAAATATAAACGAACTGAAAATTATTTTATTCCTCTCGACTCATTTCATAACCACTATATAACTATCCCTCGAAATCATTTAAAAATCCTAATTATCCTCCACCATTTACCTCATAATCACTTTAAAAACTCGATCTTGATTCTTGATATCTTATTAGATCTCCATTATTGATCAAGCATCCTACATCTTTATAAATAGATTCTTTAGGGAAAACTACAATGTTGTGCTATTGGTTTGAGCAACCATGTTATCATTTTTTATAAAATCCACCCTCATCATACAAGAAAGGTTTCTAGGGTAAAATGCATTATTTTTATTTATTATTTGTCAATTTCTATGATTAAATGAACACTACATAAAATGTTGAGGATGATTTTACCATTTATCTTTCAAATATTTTTTGTTTTCACATTTTTAGGTACACATTTTTGGTACGCTTGTTGGAACACTTGTCCCTCTTCAATATTTATCTTTGCAATTTTTGGTAACCAATATTTTAAAATTTAAAACATGTAGAAATTTGAATATAAATTTTATTTTAGGAAAGTTGAAGAAGTTTGAATAATATCTATGTTGGAACTGAAACTGTTTTTAAAATACTTGTTAGAGGTGTTTCTAAATGATACGAATGGAGCTATGAAATAAAAAATTCTTGGATTTTTTCAGCTTATTTTTTGGAAAGAAAAGGAATCATTTTTTACATATTGATTAGGAGTCGGAAAGACTCGATTCCCTTTATTAATCATTTTTTATTCTTTATCACATCTATGGTAAAATGTTATATCAAAACATACTTTGTGTACCTGATCAGATCAATCGAGTCCTGTAGTAACAAGTTTCAAATCTTTCAGTCTCTTGGGATGCCTTGGCTGTATGCATCACTACACTTCCACTTGACACCTATCATCTACTAAATAGTTCATCTCACCATGACCTTATGAGAGCACTCATCTTGAGGTGGGATTCTTTCTTAGAGGTGTTCAATAATTATATGCTCTGTACTTGGCTACCCAGTGTCAATTGACGGCATGATAAATGGTACACCAGAGGTGCGTCCTTCTCTATCCTCTTGTACTAAGGAAAAGTCCTCTCAATGCTCTAATTCCTACATTGGATATCGATTGAAATATCTCATGATGTTCTGAACCTAGCTCACGTACCACTTTAATGGGTGAAAAACCCAACCCTTGGAATATACTACCACCCCAGGTGATGAAGAGATGACATCAAGGTGCCAAACCTTCAATCAATGTGAACTCTTGGGGAAGATTAGCCTACTATCCCTAGAGTAACTTTTATCCATTGAGTGATGACCCTTCCACTCAGCACTATCAGATCACTAGGGCAAACTTTCATCCCTACTCGATGGGTTGGTCTTGCAGTCAAGCTCCCTTCCACCTTTACACTCGAGGATTGATTTCCGATCGGCTTGAGAAAAACTTTCAATGCCTCAATTACCTTTTGGGAGACCTACGCCTCATAGAAACTATCTACCTAAGGCTATCCCTTGGACAGTAGGTTCAGTCACAAGGTTAGACTTCTGGCTCTTCTATACTGTTATCCCATTAATGGCTCATGCACCCCCGGAAGAGGGCCTTCTTCGCCTTCCACCTAAGCTGCACAACAAGAGCCCAAAGTCAATCCAAGGGAACAATAAAGCTTCATAGGGTCTTTCTATTCAGGTGCAGGTAGTCTGCATCTTCACAGACATGTCTATTTCACCGAGTCTCTCTCTAAGACAATACCCAGATTATTATGCCTTTCGTGCAGGTCAAAACTTACCTGACAAGGAATTTAGCTACCTTAGGACCATTATAGTTACGATCATCGTTCAACAGGGCTTTAGTCACTAGCTTTCTTGTCATCGGGTCACCCAATTCCTTAACATTCCGGCACTGGGTACGCGTCAGCCCCCATACATCATCTTACAACTTTGTAGAGACCTATGTTTTTGGTAAATAGTCACTCGGGCCTAGTCACTGCGACCTCCTTTGTACAAGGAGGCACCCCTTCTCCTGAAGTTATAGAGCTTTTTTTGTCAAGTTCCACAGAGAGAGTTGTCACGTGCCCCTATGTATTCTCTACCTACCTACTTGTGTTAATTTCAGGTACGAGTACCCATTTGTTGAAGGGTCGTTTGAGATTTTCCTTCAAGTATGACGTAGGTTACCCAGCGTGGAAACATGCTATAATTCATCGGACATCGGCTCGAGGTATTTTCTATATCCCGTTCTAACCCCGCTTTTTCGGGGTCACCTTCGTACCTTGAACCACAAACAAGATGAAGAAGGCTAACTTAGCCTACTCCATCCTTCAGGACCAACAAAGGGTAGTAAAGGAATATTAACTTGTTTTCCATCAACTATGCCTTTCATCCCGATCTTAGGCCCTGATCTACCCTCCGTGGATGAACCTGGTGAAGTAATCCTTAGTTTTTTGGGGCATTGGATTCTCACCAATGTTTGCATTACTTAAGCTGACATTATCTCTTCTGCTTTATCTGCATCTACTCATGCAGACACTTCCCTTTGAGGCAGAACACTCCCCTACCGATGTATTTTTTATTACATCCCACAACTTTGGCAGATCACTTAGTCCCAATCATCTTTGGTGTAAGAGTGCTCGAGCAGTAAGAATAGTTAGAAAATTAAAAGAAAATGAATGATAAACAATGACAAAATGACCTATCACCTCCTAAGAGATGCGAGTATGGATTTTCTCTTAGATCTGGATAAGCAATCCAGTGACTTGACTACACCTAGACGGAGGATTTGAAATGATAATGATATGCAAGCTAGATGAGATTGATTATGCTAAATTGATCCAAGAGACTATTTAAGCTAATGATATGCATGATTTAAACTATGATGATTATACAATTAAGCTAGAAAAGAGATTGATTAAGCTACATGATTAAATAATTATGCTAGAAAAGATCAAATTAAACTAGATCTAAGATGCAATTGCCCATAATAAAAATGCTAAAATTATATGATAGAATGGATATGCCTATAGTAACAATTCCTAAATTGATATGAGATGGGATCCTTTGTGCTCCAAAATGGGGGATATTTATAGGTTTTTCAAGGCTAGGGGTGAGGTGGTAGGAATCAATGGTCAAGATTGAGTCTGAAGATATCAAGGGTGAAATTGGAGGAGGTTTGAGAAGATGTTGGAGGAAGGGACACTTGTCAGCTCTGGGGTTACAAGTGTCAAGGAGCCTTGCTCATAATAGGGAAAGTGTCCTAGAGAGGAGACATGTGGCCAAAGTACCATGTGTCTCAAGGGAAGAATATACACACCATAGGAGGTTAGGATAAAGAGGTTATGATATGCAAGATAGGATAGGGTTACTTAAACACAAGGCTAGGTGGAATTGGTTAGGTTAGAGGGATGGTTAGGTTAGGTGGTTAGAGATTAGGAGGCATGTGGGTAATTTGAATTTACAAATTTAAATAATAGGAAAAGACTAATTAATTTTCAACCACTCATAAATTGATTTGTTTTAATTAATTAAGAGATTAGAAGAAATGAATTAGATGGGGGGAGGATTAATTAATTTGAATTAATTAATCAAATGGAAGTATTGAAATGAACCTATTAAATAAATCCATAGATTTATTAATAAGTAGATGAAAGGGATAATCTAATCAAATTGCTAATGAATTCAATTAAATTAGGAAGGGGGATTAATTAAATAATTTCTTATTTAATTAATTATCTTCAGATCATTTTTAGGTGTATACATTTTGCCCCTCTTTGAAGCGAGGTGTGATGATGTGTTGATTCAAAGAATAATGTCATTTTGATGATGTTGATGTGATATTGGTTCGATAGGATGTCCCAGACATTGATTGATAACTTGCGGTACGATGATGCCCCCTCAAGAGATAAGTTAAGATCATTAACTTTTGGAGTGTGTGAATTGTTATGAAATTGATGCCCCAATTAGAAATGATTTGATTTCTACAACTCTGGTTGATGAAAGTGCGAGTTATTTGATCATGATGATGGGGTTCTCGGTGTGATGATCCATAAAGCTTGATTGATTAGATTCATAAGATCAAGATTTAGGCTAGTTTCACGAATGACACCTCCTGTATAAGACAAAGATGATTAAAGCGTCTGGTTTCAAGAACAATATATCCTATATAAGACTTGATGAGAAAGTCTGGATCCAAGAAAGATACATCCTGTACAAGACATGATATAATAGATTTGATGTGATCGATTGATAGAATTGATAAGGTTGATTGGATAAAGAACTAACATTTTGTTGATATCAGGTTTCAGGAAGATTCAGATATGCTGATGTTGGTTTTGTTGAGGGGGTAACATAAGATTTTCACTGGGTCGACAATATCTAGAGAGAGATGAGTCATCAGTCTAATTGTGTATACACTTATGATGATGCTTTGATGATTCCTATGATAGATTTAACCTTAGATAAGATGAGCTTGTGGGATCCCATGCAAGAATGAAATGCAAGCTAAATTCAAGATAAATGCAAATGCAAAGCTATGATCAGACCAGTCACTGGGTTATTGTGTTTTGTCATCATTGAGCTTTTTCTTTTAAAATGTGCGAAGTGAGTGCAAACATCGATAGTACAATCAAACCAAGATGACCTGAGCACTACTTTCTTAGATTTTGATATTGCAAGTTAGCACAAGCATCAAGATATAATTGAACCAAGATGACCTGAGTGTTGCTTGCGTAAAATAGGGAGTATTAACCATTTTTATACACAAATTGGAAATGTCTTTGATGATATCCTGATAATCATGTCCTGAGACAAATTTGCACACATTAATGATTAATTTAAAGATAGCAGACAAGAAAAATATCATGTTCCTTCCTTGTTCCTCTCGTCAGAGACATCATGGAGTCACTTAGAAATCAAGATAGAAAAGTTGAACAATGATGTTAAAATCATTATGCAAAAGATATCATCCATTGAAAAGTGTGTGATATGCTTAGACTGACATGTGATAGTTTGATGGTTGACAATTTGATCTCTTGTTCAACTTTGGATGTGTCTCAGTTTTTGCTTGACAAGAGTTACCTAAGTATTGTTCTTCCTAATTTATTAAGCTCAAAATGATCAAAAATTTTGCCCCCAGCTAGGTGCAGGATTTTACCCCAAGCCTAGAAACAAAGTCATTATGATATACCTAATGATCCAAACCATGGTGATAAATCACCTGCCATACCCGCACATATACAAAGGTTCTTATTATGGATATGAACAACGCTAATGGAAAATGAATGCAATTGGAAGGATGCATGAACTAATAGATGGAAGATCTAGCTGACAGATACTACATGTTTGCTAGGCTTTCACCATCTATTTTTATTGCACCTTTTTTTTTTTTTTTTGCTTATTTTTCACCGTTTTTTGTTGTTTTTGTAATTTTATGTTTTTCCATTGTTTTTGGATTTTCTTCTTTTTGCACTGTTTATGGATTTTTCTTCTTTTTCAAACATAAAACTTCTTTAGATGCATGCTATTGATGGGTTCCTCAAGCTGATCCCCGTCCTGTGTTGATAGATGATATGCTCCTGACCCAGATACTGCTAGACCACAAATGGTCCTAACCGGTTTGGTTCAAACTTCCCTTTCTTTTCTTGATCTATCTAGTTGCATGGATTTTCTTTTAGTACTAGTTCCCAAACTTGAAATACTTTCAGTTTAACCGTATGATTGTAACTGCAACACATTCTTTGCTGATATACCTTCAAATGATCAAAGACATGTTGTCTTCGATCATGAATCAATTCTAACTCTTGCAATCTAGATACTCATTGTTCTTCATCTGGGATAAGGCCTTTTAATGATACTCGTAGAGAAGGTATCTCTACTTCTATTGGAAATATTGCTTCTAATCCATAGACACAAACACTCAAACACAAACACTAAATAGATCATTACAAGCATGGTTGGAAAATTAAAAGGAAATGAAAGATAAACCATGACAAAGCGACCTATCGCCTCCTAAGAGATGTGAGTATGGATTTTTTATCAGATCTGGAAAAGCAATCCCAGTGACTTGACTACACATAGATGTAGGATTTGAAATGATAATGATATGCAAGCTAGATGATATTGATTATGTTAAATTGATCCAAGAGACTAATTAAGCTAATGATATGCATGATTTAAGCTACGATGATGAGGCAATTAAGCTAGAAAAGAGATTGATTAAGTTACATGATTGAACAATTATGCTAGAAAAGATCAAATTAAACTAGATCTAAGATGCAATTGCCTATAATAACAATGCTCAAATGATATGATAGAATGGATATGCCTATAGTAACAATGCCTAAACTGATATGAGATGGGATCCTTTGTGCTCCAAAATTGGGGATATTTATAGGATTTTCAAGGTGAGGGGTGAGGTGGCAAGAATCAATGGTCAAGATTGATCCTGAAGATATGAAGGGTGAAATTGGAGGAGGTTAGAGAAGATGTTGGAGGAAGGAACACATATCATCTCTAGGGTGACAAGTGTCAAGGAGCCTTGCTCATAAGATGACAAGTGTCCAAGAAAGGAGACATGTACCATGCTTTTAATTAGGGGACTAGAAGAAATGAATTAGATGGGAGCAGGATTAATTAATTTGAATTAATTAATCAAAGGGAGCTATTGAAATGGACCTATCAAATAAATCCTTAGATTTATTAATAAGTAGATGAAAGGGAGAATTTAATCAAAATGCTAATGAATTCAATTAAATTAGGAAGGGAGATTAATTAAATAATTGCTTATTTAATTAATTATCTTCAGAGCATTTTTTCGGTGTATACAATTTTCACCCTTATGTGATATAATTATTATTGTTGGTATTCTCATGTTTTTATGTGTATTTATGTGAGCACAATTATGATGCAAGTATATTTTATGTTTGATGGGAGTAAATAATTATTAAATAAATAAAATGTATTTTTGGTGGGAGTTGGTTGTAATTTATGGAATTAGCTGATAAATTATTGAAATTCATTTATTTTTTCCCTTGATTTTGGGGGAGAGTTTTTGGCTGCAACCTTTTGTTGGAAATTTTGGAGGAGAGTTTTGGTGTGAAATTTGGGTGAACTCTTGCAATTTTGGGCTATATTTCACCCAAAATATAGAGAATAGAGTTCACATATGAATATATGTTTTAGGTTTCTATAAAAATTCTCCTATCATGTTCAATTCTAATGATATTGATTTTTATTGTCACATTGTCTATGTTTTTTCCATCAAGCTAATATTATTTGAAAAATACCTTGATAGCCAAAAAGATTCAAACATGGAGATGAATTCTCTAATTATGCTAGGTGATTGCAATATGCTAGGATGATGGTGAGTAGCTATGCCAGATTCCTTGTTTGATTTCATAACATTAGTGCAAACACAAATTTATTAGCCAATCCTAAGAAATAAAAAATTGTTGCTATTTGATAATTATAATAAATAAAACTTCTTTTAGTACATTAACATGAAATAAATTTTTGAATATTTGGGCACAGTTGATATAGGACCAAAGTGTAAGATTGGCAAAACGAGCTAAAAATTTGGTTTCTATCTTCCAATTAAAAAGGATAAAGATTGAAAATATGAGAACAAGAAAACATTTATGAACATGACCTACATTAGACAATCAAACTAGATCTATGTTTGGAATAATTTGATAATGGATAAGGGTTGTCATAATGATTATAATCAGTTCGAAAATCCATTAAAATAAGATTAAATGTGTACATAGTTAGTCAAAATTTGCATCTAAAAAATTATAACAATAATTCAAAATAATAATATAAATATTTCATAAGACTTATGGTGAGATTTTTCCAAGATCAAGAGCTCAATGAAAAGTAAAATAGAGAGAGACAAAATAGATGATAGGAATAAACTATATTCTATCAAGATGAAAATACTAATCAACTGGATCATCAAATGTTACATACAATGAATATGAGCTTCCTTCTATAGGAAAGGCTATATGGATATGCAAGTACACAAAAATGACATGTGGCTCAATGAGAAACAAGGGTAGGTAGGAAAGAGGTGTGGTAGGAAGGAGAAATAATAAAATAGTCCACATGAGGTGGATCACCCATTGAATGTGGAATGTAACAACAAGACCACAAAAGGTAGAAATTATCCTACACATACTATCCCATTGTGTCATAAGCAACCAAGTGTCTCATACCCAAACTACTATGATATGCATGTCCTAAGTAGACTTAAGTAAGGTGTAATAATATGCAACATGAATAAATAATTACACCAACACCCCTCCTTAAGTGCAACTTAGGGGAATGCACTTAAGTCTATAATGAAACTAGGAAATGCAATATAGGTCTTGGCTACAAGGCCATGTTAGTTACCCATGTACAAATAAAAAATGCATGTAAACCAATACAATGAAATCTCTCACAAAGTGGGGAAAGAGAGAAAAACCCAATGGGAAAAACCCTCCCCCAAAAGAGAGATGAAAAATATACAAGAGAACTCTCATAGAAGTGTGAGAGGAATAAAATCCCATGTGAGGAAAAAGTCCCCCCATATGAGAGAAGAAGACAGACTAGGTAGCCCCCCCTCAATTTAGAATCTGAACCAATGATAGAAGCTTGATGATGAATGTAGAAACTTCTCCATGAACGTCAAACACCATTCCTCCACTTGGGAAGGAATAAAACCAAATGTGTATCCATGAAGTCTCCCCAATCATGAAGGGAAGATGTAGGAAAAAAAGTCATGATGAATGAAGTCTCTGAAAAATGCTCAAGTGTCCCCATATCGATGCTAAAAGTTACCCCCTCCAAAGGTGGTGAACTTCTCCACACTATTGAAAAAGGAAATCCAAGATCTAGTGAGATGAATGTAGAACAATATCCAAAGACTCACATGTCTCCTCTAAAGATAAAGTGACCACCTCCAACTATTGTACAAAAGTATCCACAATCGTATCAACTTCAAAAGAATGGTCATGTAGAGAGTGCACAAGAGGGTCAGAGTGTTCCCTCACAACAATCAAAGAAGGATAATCTTCATCAAAGAGAAGATGAATGTCATCAAAGATCTGTCTCCCAAATCTGTAATGTAGGACTCCACAAATAAACCTGCAATGTCTATCAAGTAGTCATCCCAATCAACTGAAGATGGAAGACAAGAAATATCCCGTTGCACTAAATCACAAGGCAAAAATATCACACTAGCTACATCATCAGGTGCAATAGGTGGTGTGATATCAAGAGGAGGAGATGAAATGCAAGACTCAAGAACAGGGTCACATGTGAGAATCCCCAAGTTCAGGTACCCAAAGTTCTCCTCAAAATCTGAATCATCATGTGAAGAATCAACCTCGTCAATAGGACCAAAATGTGAAAAGGAGTACAACCAAGATGCATGATCAACCACCCCAATCAAAATTATAGCTCTAGTCTCCAAGTCTCTAATGATAACTGAATCAGGTGTGAACTCCACATTTTCTCAGTTGCCCCATGTGTGATTTGATAGATGGAAAGAAGATTGTTTGTCAAATGGGGTACACACAACACATCATTGAAGGATTTATCCCCAATGGAAATAGATCCTTTCCCAATCACATACATGTAGGTATGATTGTCCATCAAAATCTATGGCATGTGGGATGACTCAAATGAAGAGAACATAGACTGCGAAGATGCCATATGATGAGAAGCCCCTGAATATAGAAGTCATCTCTCTTAATAATAAATTGTAGTAGCACAAAGATCTTGTCCCTTTCCTTTATCTGTCCCAAAAGCGTGATCCTTTCCTTTATCATTGGAAGAAGAAGCCAATGTAGACATTCTAGAAGGTAGGTTGATTTTGTTCTTTTCAAGAAGATTCTTCAACTCATCAATATCCTTCTTGTAACAATGATGTTCATCATGTTATAACTTCTTGTAATATACACAAAAAGTATTGTCCTTATATGATTTCCTATTAGGTGATTCACCTTGTTTTGGAGAGGAGGATTGTGCTCCATCTTGTTGTGGTTTTGACTTAGGTTGCTTTTGATTCTTTCCTTTTCCTTGAGTGGCTTGATTCCCCTTATTAGTGACCAAAACTTGTGACTTTAAAGATTTGAGAATCCCCATCTTGGTCAAATTAGATTGCTCAAGTATCAAAATCTCCATGAATGAATCATATGAGGGAGAAGTGTATGAGGAACCTTGAGCTAACCTATGGGTGTGAAAGCTAGATACAAAGGCTGCATACTCTGATGGAAGCTTGTCCAACAAGTTATAAACCAATTGAGCATCCTTTTTGTCAATTCCACAATCCTTTAGCTTTTCTCTTAGATCATTTTCTTTTGTGATAAAATCTTTGATTGTATCAAAATCCTTGGGATCCAACATTGTGAGTTTACTATAAAGCTTGTATCCCTTAAGCTCATCAACTTGTCCATACAATTTATCATAAATATCCCAAGCCTCTTTAATTGTAGTACACTTATCAATGTAAAAAATGAGATCATCTAATACATATTTTTTGAGAGTTCCAAGTGCCATAGCATTCTTAGTGATCCATTCAATTTGAACATTAGGATAAACCATAGGATTAGGTGGTGTTGTTATAGTTCCATTAACATAATGAATGTGTCCTTTTTCATTAGTTTACTCCATGCCTTTATCTTCCATGATGCATAATTATGAGGAGTTAAAAGTGGAAATTTAGGAGAACCCATAGCACAAAAATGAAAAAACACAAGATAGAGAGAGGCACAATCACACAAGACATTCCCCCAAAATGGTGATTTGGCACTTTATACATAGTGCATATACAATGGGCCACTTGCAAAACAAGGCAAGGTGAACTTCTGATTTCAATCTTACAACTGCCTCAAATAGGCTATAAGTGACTTCAAAAAATATTGCAAGTGATCTAAACTGAGATCCAAGAAAAATGCAAGTACCAAATAGGCTAAAAATGACCATATACTAAAAGTACAATTTATACTCAAAATCACTACAAATAATGGCAGATTATGAAAGTAGACAAAAAATTATGCATTTTAAAAAAAAATAGCACCTAAAAAGGAGGTATTATGACCCCAAACGAAGCCTCTAAAGTTGCAAAATAGGGGATTAGACAGGTATAGTCATGAGAATATGCAAATTATGAAACATTCATACATCAAGATCATAAAATTACTCTACCACTATGAAGAGCACAAAATTCTAGACCATTTAAAAAAATATTGCACCAAAAAAGAAGCAAAAATGACCAAGATATGGCCATTTGATGTTGGATTGCAAAACTGAAAAGCTCAATAAGAGAGGGTCTTCAAATTTTCAAAAAATGTTGATGCAGGCTGACATCAGCAACCTATGATCTTAAAATTAACGACCATATGACCATCAAAATGGTTGTCATACCTCTTGCCTAGGCTGTACAGATATGACATGTGGCAATTTTTAATAGGATTTGTACTATATGGACATATGATATGGCACCTATGTGGCCGAATCTAGGAACTAAATGTGGCACTATCATACTGCTGAATTTTTGTATGGGTATTGGTCACGGGCTAATGGCCGCCTGCCACATGGTGGAAGTTGGCTCTCTGAGTTTTTTATTTGGATTGTTGTCGAGAAGCAGGGTGGCTAAGAGGGCTGGGAAAATAGGGGTGGGAGCCTGGAAAAAAGGACGACATAAATGCATGGTTGGCATTATACACTCAAATGAGAATAGTTGATGTTGTTATTGATGGCAACCAACTGGTAACATGGTTCACATGTTACACCAGCAATAGACATCATTTATCAGCATCGGCAGGCACAACAAGGTTATTCTTACCGGTATCCATTGTACACCGATAGAAGATATTACCGACACTTTGAGCCGACATGGAAACTATATTGTTTTTTTTTTGTATTTATATTGTATAGCTGACATGATGTATTGTAAAGACTCATATATGTATGAGATCTTATAGGTCATTTGGTAAGTGAAATGCAATTAGGTAATGAATATAAGTGGTATACGAGAATGAATATCTTTATATGAATTATGATGTAATTATTCTATGAGTGAATAAGAGAACATCAGAGTGAAGAAAGGTTTATGGAAGAGGTATTTGACAGATCTTAAACCGACATTGAATCCAACATTGCAAATGATATTTTGAGTAGTACATTGTCATTAGATTTAATCTTCTAATTTTGTAGTCAGTGTGACTTCTTTTTGTGACTGAGCAGTAAGCTCTAGGCTATTGGCTTTCCTGCATGTGCAGGCCCTTATTGTATAAGTAATATTTATTAATATTGGCCAATGAGTAAATATTGTGGGTCACAAATCCCACTGAGGTTTTTCCCCTACTGGGTTTCCTCACCAAAAATATTTGTGTTATGGTGTGCATTGATGGTTATACTGTTATTTCTCTTTATTGCATTATTATTTGTTTACTGGTATATTAGTTTGGGTTATAAAATTGCAAACAAGTTTAAATCTTTTATCTACCGATTAGACATTGATTTACCCCCCCTCTTAGTGTCTTTGGGACTGATCAAGTATCTAACAATTTGTATCAGAGCCTAGTCCTCTATTTGTAGAAGCTTAACATCTTGAGGAAGATTCTAAGAATGGTACCGATGGAAA
>NW_026730238.1:0-19000 GCF_030272615.1 Cryptomeria japonica
TGTCTTTTTACCGGCATCCTTGCCTACAGTGAATGCCTTCTTTTATTCACTTTCATTTGAAGAGGTGAAGTTTATTTCTTTGTCGGATGTATCTTTGTTGGTTGAACTTTGACCATCTTCAAAGCCTAGGCCAGTGATGTCTTTGGATTGCTTATTTTTGCTCAACATCTTGTCTAAGGCTTCGGTGTTGCCTTCATATTTGCTCCTTATTTTTATTTATTCTTTACTTTCTTCAAGTTCCTTTTTGAGCTTCACTATTTTTGCTTCCAAATCTTGATGCTCCTTTTCTTTATTTTTCAGATCAGAGGATGTAACTTCACATATCCTCGTGGTTTCTTCCAGCTATAATTTCAAGTTAGATATAATTTGACTGGACTCATCCACTGTAGCAAGCTTGACCTTTTTAATTTCTTTTCTTGCTTTACTCAATTCCTCAAGAGAACTGATAAGCTCACCTTCTAAATCCACTTCTGCTTCAATATCCTCCTCTTCCTCATCTTCATCAACTGGTTCATCAGGTGCCATAAAGAGATTGAATTTTATGTCATTCACATGGTAATCATCTTCTGATGCATTTTCTTCATCTGTTGTATCATCCTCAATAGTATATAGGCTGTTCTAATTCCAGTAGCCTCTCCTTCCTTGCTGGTAAAAATTTCTTTCTCTATCTTTGCCAGCAGATTTGCTAAACTCTCTTGACTCATCTCCACCGGTTTCCTCATAGGGACATTTTGTAGCAAAGTGTCTGACCTTACCACAGTTGAAACATTTAAGTGGTAGCTTTCCTTTATACTAGTCGGATCCTCTTTTGAGCTTCCTGACAAAGTTTTCTACCTCTGCATCAGAGTCTTCACTGGATTCTTTATGAGTAGCTACTTCTTTGCTCTTTTTGGTGGTGTTGAACGTTGCTTCTTTCCTTAAGGAAATATCACTGGTTGTTCTCATTTCATAGGCTGTTAGTGAGCCAAATAGCTCATCCATTGTAAAATTCTTCATATCCTTGGCTTCCTCTATGACAGACACCTTAGTATCATACTTGGGTGTGAGAGATCTAAGTACCTTCTTGATAAGAATCTCATTTGCAATTTTTTCTCCAAGTCCTTTGATGGTGTTCACAGTTTCATTAAATTTGTGAAGGTAGTCTGCAATCTTTTCATCATCTTTCATCTTGATTCCTTCAAGTTGGCCCCTTAGTGCTTGCAGCTTGTCTTCTTTGACTTTTTCATCTCCTTTAAATAACCTCTGCAATTTATCCCAAGTCTCCTTGGCTGATACACAATGCATGACTTTGACAAACTCATTATCAGACAGTCCGCTCAAGATAGCATGTTTGTTCTTTGCATTGTTCTCATACTCCTTTTTGGCATCCGGATCAATGGGAGGAACACTAGGAACAACTTACCCATTCCTAATAGACATCCACACATCAAAACCAAGGGAAGAAATATAGGTCTCCATTCTTCTACTCCAGAAGGCATAGTTGGATCCATCAAACATGGGGGCTTTTGAGGAAGTAGACTCATTTCTTGCCATTGTGTTCTAAGTCCAGAATCTACCTAAGGTTTAAAAATAACCAGGAACCTATGCTCTGATACCAATTGTAGAACACAGAGTACCACTGAAAGGGGGGGGGTAATCTGTGGTTCCTAAACTCTTTGACTTTTACAACAACTTCAGAATACTGGTTGATATCTAAAACACCAAACTATCAAACAGGTAAAGTAAAAAGGAAACTAAAGAGAAAAATCACACACATGCAACTCACAACACTAGTTATATGAGGAAAACCCAATATGGGAAAAACCTCGGTGAGAAATGCTGCTGGACACTACTGCTCCAATTCAGCCTCACAAGTAGAACAATGGATTACAAAGATTTAGGGCACTGACCCCTGTACCAAGCTCCAACTTGACGATGTATATATATTGAGTTACAATTTAGATACAGTTAAGGCTTCTTGTTGCAAATGAATTCTACAACTCTTGATCAAATATCTTACTGCCAGTTGACAATCTTTTCTTCTCTAGTGGATCTCACACTATCGGTTGTGAGATTACTCTCTTTGATTCTTGGCATCTATTATATATATATCTCTCTCTCTCTCACAATCTGACAACATACTGTGTCACACTTGGATGTTGTCTTTCTCTATCACATGTCACCGGTTTGCTTTAAGTGTTGGACCTACTACAATTATACAGGTACTCAATCACTACTAGTTAAACCCTCTCACTGGTTTGCTTTATCACTCACTCTGCAACTTTCTTATAAAATTCTAAGATAAAAAATCCTTCTCTGCACTTAAGTTCTCTTTTTCTTCTCTACAAGAATCAACCTTCTCTATTCCAAGATCATGTATTTATATTCATGGTTTCCTGCCAAGAATGCATTCAAACACTGTCGTGTTAGTGTAATACCCTAAAAATGGTCACCTAAACCATGGGCCCCTAATCTCGATAACATCACCAAGGTCCTAACCAAAGGCAATTAAATCAACTTTGAGCACACAATTAATTAATTCTTCAATCATCAAATGTCACATGGCAAGTGCATTATTCTATATTAATTAAATATTTATTTAATTAATTAAATCATTCCAAGTAAATCATTTTGATAAATTATCCTATTTAATGTATTAAATATCTTAGCATATTTAATTAATTAATAAATTTGCCATTAATCATAAAAAAAGAATTAATTTATTACAAAAGAGGAATCAATGTGCAAAGCAAGAGTTAAAATTGAAATAAAATAAAAGAATTGAATTGAAGAGAAATAAAACTTGAGATATTATTTCTTCATCTAAATTGAGAACTTGAAATGAGGAAAGCAATTAAATGAATTTAATCATTCTCTAAAAATTGGAACTCAAAGCTTTTGAGAAAAGAAGTTCAATTGCATTGAAAAGATTCTTTTCTTGAATAAATCAAAGAATATGCATAGAATTACCTATTTTCAACTCAAGTGCATAGAATTAATTGAATTATATCTCTAATGCAAACTCAAACTTATAATCTGAATGCATTTCAATTAAACTATAATTGGAATCTATCTCAATGTTAATTGAATTTGATCTCTCAATTATTTCAATTATCCTAAATTGTGCTTTTTTTAATCTCTCTTATGATTCTCTATAAATTCAGCCTTCATCTCTCATTCAAAACACCCTAGAGATTTATTGTTATTATGCAGTTTTTGCTCTGGAGTCATTGAAGATATTGTGCTTGCTTTTGATTTTATTGCATCTTAGTTTAGCTTTTTGCATATTTAGTTCAATTATGATTGCTTGAATTCATATAGCTTACTATTCATCCATCTAGCATAATCTTGCATCCATTTAGGTTAATATCATGCTCATATAGATTAAATCCTTCATCTTGGTGTAGTCTAGTCACTGGTATTGCTTATACAAATCTGAGAGCAAGTTTATATTTGCATCTTTTAGAAGGCAATTGGTCGATTTGTGATGGTTTTATTATTCATACTTATATTTGTCTAACCATACATGTAATGACTTAATTGAAGTGTTGTGTCTTACAACTTACAGATACTTATTCCACTTTTCACACATACATTTTTGGCGCCCACCGTGGGGTAGAAGGCTACATCTTTCGGCCTCGAAGACTAACTTTTTCTTATTTTTCAGATTTACTTTTATTTTATTTTTTTGGGATTTTCATTTGTAAAGTTACTGTGAAATATCGTACGAGTCTTCCCACAGTGCCGAACCACAAACTGAATATATCATGTGATCTCGTATGAATTATCATATGACTCGGTGAGAATCGTCGTACGATATTATGTGTTCTTGGCTTAAAGGAAGATTTCATTCTTTCGGTTCTTTATTCAATTTTTATCATACTAACGCTGACCCTAGCTTGTTGTTCGTCTGTTTGAAAAAATTTCACAACCTAATCAGTTTTTTGCAGAACGCTTGTCGAAGAATATGCTTGTCAAACAAAGACAATATGACTACTGATTCGTTGTCTTTGCAGGTTGCCTAAGGAGATTTGAGTAAACATTGTGTATTCATTAAATTGTTTTTTTAGGCACCTAACTTGCTATCTGGTTAATGAACAAATTTGTCTTTCGTGTTTAAGAAAATTGTGAGAGGTAGGAGAGTATGCTCTTGTCTGTATAGGCAATCAGAAATCCAGACCCTTGAGGATTTTTCCTAAGTTTGAGATTTGTATATCTTTAGTGGGCCTGCCCTCTCGAGGAGCCTATAAGGCCAAATCCATTAGGGTCGGTGAGAGGGGAACGACCCAAGTGGGAATGGCTAAATGCCAAGTAATCCAACCCACTATAAAATAAACATGATTTGATGAAAATCAAGTCAACGATAGTGCTCGGGAATAGCTCTCCTATGTACCTTCGGGTATATTAAACCTTGGTTTTCAAGGTTGGGAGACCTCCTAATTCAGTTTATACCCTGACGCGCCAAACAGATCCCTTACTAGTTCCTGTTAAAATTAGAAGCTACCTAGTTCACCTCCGAAAGGGGGGATAATCTTTGTGCAAGAGAGATAGTAACTCTCCCAAGATACTTTCCATATCGTGCCCCCATTAGCATTTGGAGTCAGCTAATATGACGTTGAGAATCCATTGTGTGAGACTTAGCGGTCGTATTCTGATTAGCTATTGGGTGTGTACCTAAGTCATCAAGCAAAGGTTTTCTTCTCTCACCAATTTTCATATGGTTAGCATGTTGTGATCAGAGTAATTATACATATTGCATGTTTACTATGTTTTTGTCACTGAAACTGAAATTGAAATACCAAAACTGGAGAAAACAATAAACAAATCAGTGGTCAAAACTCTGTTTGTGTCAAAAACTAGTCTATCTTAGTCAAAACTCTGTCAGTGTCAAAAACTAGTCTATCTTAGTTAAAATTCTATCCATGTCAAAAACTAGTCTATCTCATGTCCAAAAACTCGGTCTATCTCAAAACTGGTCGTCGTCAGTCATTAAAAACTCACTCTATCAGAAATTTTGTCTCTATCTAGTAAACTATCATATGATTCTTTTGATTTATCGTCTGGATCCTTATTTTGTGTTGTACAAAATTTCATTAGGTCTAATTGTTTGTCGTTTGGGTCCTTATTCTATGTCATACAAAATCTGATAAACTATCGTCTTGCTTAGGGAATTGTCTGATCTCTAATTCTATGTCGTACGAAAAACCATTACATTGATCAATTTGTCATCTGAGGTATACCCATCCGTTGTGTGAACATAGGCAACAACTTGTACAAAATTCTATTTCTATCATCCTGAAGCTATTAAACTGTCGTCTGGTCCTGTAAAACCTATTGTACGAACCTCTGATTTTTTCAGTCCAGAATAGTCAAACTTGCCTAAAATAGTCTACAGTGAGCATAAAACTGGTTATCATTTCTGAGCATAAATAAATCTAAACAGTGCACTTCTGCTGTGGTTTTTGCATGATTTTGTTGATCATCTTTCAGCTATTTCAATCAACCATTTATCAAATTTAAGTCACTTAGATAATGTCTTACATAGGATAGATCATTCTTGAAACTAGACTGAGTCTTAGTCACTTCTCTTAAACCAAACTAGGTAACTTAGATAAACATCCTACATAGGATAGATCTTTCCTGAAACCAGACTCAATCTTAGTTGCTTCTCTCAATCGATATGTTAAACGAACAACTAGCTCCAAATTTGATCTTGACTTCTGCATCACAAATAGCTTTAGGTCACATCAGTCAATAAAAAAGCCTATTCAAACCAGAAGTTCTCGTAAGAAAGCTGTTGAGGGAAAAGGACAATCCTTTTCACATAAAAATAATCCATTCTACGTAAAGGATCCTCTCATTGATAAACCTTCATCATTAGATATGCCAATTTATGATCAACCCTTGTCTCCCATCATATCTGGAACAAAACAAGAAAGACGAGCTGCTAAACACAAAACTTATGATGATCTCAGTATCTAGGCTACTAATAGTGATTCCTCGTCAAGTGAATCTAAAGCCTTTGAACCTCCAGAAACTGATATTCAAAAATGTCAAAAAGATAAAGATTTCCAAAAAATGATGAAGGTTATCATGGCTAGAGAAAAAGAAGACTATTTTCTAGAACTAGCAAAGTAAGGAGCTAAACTTCCTATTGGTTATAACGTTGAGTCCCTCATCACTAAAGAGGAGAGACACCATTAGCAATGGTAAACAAACAATTACAAGTGTTACGAATTGAGATCACAGAACTGAAAAACAAGGATAAATCATCAAAACAATATTCTCTGGACACAATGCCCATTCCCATTTGACAAAAACATTTACATGCCTCCATTTCCTTTACAAGTGGAGATCCTAAAATTTGACAAATATGATGGCAACTCAGATCCCCAAGACCATATCAAAGAATTTTGTGCTTTATGTATGGAGTTCATGCATGACCAAACATATCTCATGCGCCTTTTCCCGAGAAGTTTAGGGGGACAAGCTATGGAATGGTTCTCAGGCCTACCTATGGGAATTAAAACTTTTGAAGAATTAATCCAACTATTTCTACAATAATACTCTTATAACATCCATCAGCTAGTCACTATGATAGAGCTTTGCAATACCAAACAGAAAACAAGAGAGCCCTTTCTCACTTTTCTCCAACGATGGAGAAAGATGTTCTCTAGAATTTTAATGACCTATTCCAGATTCTGAGAAAATGGATATCTTCGTCAACAACTTAATCCCTAAATTGAAATACAGTATCCAAATGCAAGTATATCCCTCATTCAAAAAAAGGGTAGATAGTGCCCTCAGAATGGAAGATGTGCTTATAAAGAAAGGAGATATCTCACTCTGGAAAGAAACATAGCAAGCTTCTAGCTCCAAAGGAAAGAACAAATATTGGAAGTATGGAAAAGACAACAACAAAAATGTTGTTAATGATGGAGTGGTAGACACCGTTAAAGAAAAATCAAAATCCATGATATTTAACCTGGCTAGTGACACACAAGCACTCAAAGCAGCGGAAACCGCAACAGAAAACCCTCCGAAGAAAGTAAAAGAGTGGTTTAAAGAGAAACCTTGTCTTTCAAAACCTAAATGTGACTTCACTCCTCTGGAAGAATCATACAAATCCGCTTTCAAAAATTTATTGGCAAACAATCTGATAACCTTACCATACAATTCTAGGCCATATGATCCGAAAGTTAAACCAAAATGGTGGAGAGAGAATGAATACTACAACTACCATCAAAACAAAGGTCACAACACAAACAACTATATGAAGCTCAAGCATGAGATTCAAGATCTCATTGATGCTATCAAAATTGTTGTTGGAAATCACACAACTAATGTTGATCACAAAGCTTTTAAGGATCCCTTACCTATTTATGAACAAGGTGATTCCTCAAAGATAAAAGGAGGTGCCAAAGTTAATTACACCTATACCAGCAAACAATGTGATTAACATGATTGAGTCTTCTCAACCTAAATATTGCAATGTGATTATAATCAAAGACAAACAACATGAATCACAAAATGCAAATATTGTGACCCACGCTCAAAAGAAAGTCACTCTCCAAGGAGCTAGTTCTTTAACTCCTTCTCAAACAACATCAAACCTACCAACCTCGTCAAACAAACAAACATATACAACATTTGCTAAATTTAAACAGCTAACTTCATCATCATCCCCTAGATATAGCATTGTGGAACAACTGAAAAGAAGGAATGCTCAAATCTCCATCTTTGAATTGCTCAAAATATCTTCTACTCATAAAGAGATCCTGGACAAAGCATTTCTCACTACTAATGTCCCAAAAGATTTAGATATCGATCGGTTTCAATCTATGGTGGGTCACCTGACTTCACCTCATTATCTCACTTTCTCTAAAGAAGATGACAACTCGTTGAATCACCCATATAACCAACCATTGCACATTGAAGCTATGATCCATAAACACCTAGTTAAACGTCTTTTGATAGAAGGAGGTGTTGGGTTGAATATTTGTACCTATAATCCATTTACACAGCTGGGCTTCTCTGAAAAATGTCATTGATCCGGCTAAGAAAATAACAATCAAAGCTTATGATGAAGAAGAAAGAACCTCTAAAGGTCTGGTACTATTACCAATCAAGGTAGGACCTATAGAAAGAGATTTTATTTTCCAGGTGCTTGATCTTCTTTTTTCATACAACATCTTACTGGGCAGGCCATGGATTCATGAAATGAAGGCAGTTCCATCTACATATCATCAGTGCTTAAAATTTCCTTATAATGGAGTTGAAGTCAATATTCCTGCTGATAAATACTCCCTCTATAATGCATTGACAAAGAGTGTTGATACCTTTGTGCCTCATAATAGAGAAGCCTCTATAGCTGAAATTTCAGAAACCTTGATGAAGGACTTAGAAAAGAAATTGAAAATCATAGATACTGGCATGGATGGATACAAGATAGAACTAGTACTTTCACTCATTTCTCTTCCTCCATCACCCAGACAATCAAGAAAACCATCAGAGGTTATGAAGCCACAGAATTCCACTCCAAATGTCATATATGACGGTCTCTTTGTACAATCCTCTACTTCCCTTGTAGATGAAATAGAAGAGGATGTTGTTCTCAAATAGCTTTTCAAAGAAGATAGTGAAAACAAAGAAGTAAGACATTGTGAGATTTCCTCGACACAATATGGTCCAGGATATAAAATGATTCAACACATGGGATATTCAGGTACTGGTCCTCTAGGCAAAAATCAGGAAGGTATTATTACACCCATTCATCTACAAACAAAGTATGCAAATGATAAAGATGGACTAGGATATAATCCAAGAAAGACATCAGACCAAAAACATGCTTCGAAGTCTAAGTGGAAGAAAAAGACATTGCCTTCACTATCACACGAAGTAAACACTCAATAGACTCAAGAAGAGTATGGAAAAGAACAAAAAGAACTAGCAATCAAGAGAGAGGAAACAACTGGTAATCAAGTACCAATGGTATCAGCTACAACATTACAAGGAGTAGAAATTCCAGAGGATATGAGAGAAGAGGTAGAAAGAATCAGATAATTGTTTGCACCACTGAAAATTCCAGTCACATATACTGGTAGACAACAAGTAGATGATTTAGAAACTAACTCAAATGAGTATGAATGGGGTCCAGATCATCTATCAGATACATCTAGTACAAAAACTCTAGAAGAGTCCAATGATATCACGGATGACACACAAGAGCTGATACGCTTAAAACTACAAACAGAGATAGAAGAAATTAGACTAAAAAGATAGGAAGACTATGAACAAAGCTAAAAAGAGGAAGGACACAAGAAAATTCTTCACCTACTATGTCTCCTTCTAATAGGACAGAACAAATCAGGTATGGAACTACACAAGAAAAATTGGAAGCTACAGAAGTAGAACCAGTCATTAGTCCTGAGGAAGCTGAATGGAGTAGAAGACAAAAATTCACAGAACCATCAAGGTTATGTCAATAGGTATGTCAGATACAAGTGATAAATGAACTAAATCATGAAGGAACTTGCAACATCAAAGATGTAGGTGTTGACACTATACATACATTCACTCTATCACTTGAAGAAGAGTCAGAAACTTCCTCTTATGACTCTGATGACTCCGACAATAGTCCTATTGATGACAATACCTATTCAACATCAAACATTGACTCCTCTATCACAAATGTCAAGAATCTATCTACTAATCTTGTTACTATCGAACCACAATATGTAGTCCAGCCTGGCGTAGAAAACGATGCTATGAGTAGGTCTATTGGGTTTGGTCAACTAAATATTAACGTGCACTTCAATCATCATGTTGTAACTATTCAAAGTCTCGAGACATTTACGCAAGGTAGTCTTCTAGAACTTGACTTGTCAGTCCAAAGTTATGATGACAATACCATGAACTCCCTTGAACCTGTTCAGACTTTATCCTTGGTACATCCTAAACTAATTGACTGTAGTCTCCAAAACCAACCTATGAATGTACTTATCTTTGCCAATGACTATACGTTAGCCTACTACCTTAATGCAGTTCAACCATTGGACTCTTCCACCAATGAACAAATTTAGAACATGACTGAAACAACTATCAAGTATCTTAGTTGCAAAAAAATAAAAAATAAAAAATAAAAGATTTGATGGCGAAAACCACATTGTGGCAGTGTCAGAATCAAAAATAGAAAAAATAAAGGATGTATCTAAGGGTGAAAACCTCTCTGAGGCACCTGAAGGTGAGATACTTGATATACTACCAAGTCACTTCCAAGAAAGGTCTTCTATATTGATTGAACCAACTTAGCTAGTAAATATTGGGAGTCAAGAGACACCACATATCATCCACTTAGCTCAATCATTATTAGCAGAAGAGTTAAAGGATTTTAGAAATCTCTTTTTAGAAAAGAAGATCAACTTTGCATGGACATACTCTGATATGCTAGGCCTATATGTTGATCTCATCATGCATAATCTTTCTATTACACCAGCATTTAAACTAGTCAAGCAAAAACTTCGCAAGATGCACCCTCATGTGGCACTGCTAGTCAAAGTTGAGCTAGAAAAATTGCTAAAAGCTGGATTTATCAGAGCAATAGACTATGCTAAATGGATATCAAACATAGTACCTGTATAGAAGGTAGACAAATCTATTAGGGTTTTCATAGACTTCAGGGATCTCAATAAAGCATGTCCGAAATACGATTTTTGTATTACCTAGCATTGATATGATAGTGGATATGACTGTTGGATATGATATGTACTCATTAATGGATGGATTCTCTGGTTATAATCTGATCAAAATAGCTCCCAGAGATCAAGAATAGACACCTTTCATCTATGCATGGGGAACCTTCTACTGGAATGTCATGCCATTTGGGCTAAAGAACGTAGGAGAAACTTACCAAAGAGTAGTAACAACTATCTTTCATGATATGATGCATAAGAATATGAAAGATTATGTTGATGACACTTAAGTGAAGCCTATGAAGAGATCCACACATATTCAAGAGCTAGGCCTTATACTAGATAGAATGGAAAAATTCAAGCTTCGGCTAAATCCTAACAAGTGTGCATTCAGAGTGACATCAGGGAAATTACTTGGTTATATCATTTCAAAGAAAGGAATTGAGGTTGATCCTGAGAAGGTCCAAGCTATAATGGAAATGCCACCTCCAAACAATATCAGTCAAATGAGAAGTCTACAAGGACACCTCCACTGAATCAGGCACTTTATATCTCAACTACTAGATAAAGCTCAACCCTTCACAAAATTATTAAGGAAAGGAGTAGCATACAACTGGGATCAAGAATGTGAAAACCACCTTCAAAAAATCAAAGAATACCTATCTAATCCACCAATACTGATGCCACCAATTCAAGGTAAACCATTGATTCTATACATATCAGCTACTGATTCATCATTGGGGGCACTTCTTGCACAACAAGATGAAAATAAAAAAGAGAGAGCTATATATTATATCAACAGAACTTTGGTATCTTATGAAATGAACTATATTATAATACAAAAAGCATGCTTGGCATTAGTCTTTGCATTACAAAAATTGAGACACTACATGTTAGCACATTCCATCAAGCTAGTATCTAAGATTGATCTGCTCAAGTATCTTCTCAACAAAGAAACACTTACAGGAAGAGTGGCTAAATGGGTAATGGTTCTTACAGAGTTTGATATTGAATATGTAGAATGCAAATCCATCAAAGGACAGGTAATTCCAGATCAACTTGCTGATGCTCCACTTGAAGACACTCAACATCTGCATATAGAATTTCCAAATGAATCAATCATGCACCTTACTCAACAATCATGGAAGATGTTCTTTGATGGGTCCTTCACTCAACATGGTTCCGATGCTGGAATAATTTTTATTACTCCTCAAAGGTATTCAATCCTAAAGGCTTACAAGATTATTTTCCCTTCCACAAACAACATTACTGAGTATGAAGCTTTGGTAAACGGGATCAAGCTGGCTATCAAATGAAAGGTTCTGGAATTACACATCTACAAAGATTCTTAGCTAATCATCAATTAAATCAATGATACATATCAGACTCGAGATGAGAAACTAATGCCTCATAAGAGAATTGTGGATGATCTCAATAAATATTTTACTTTTGTGTCATTGCAGCAGATTCCCAGATCTGCAAACAGAGCAACAGATGCTATGGCCACCTTGGCATCTATACCAGAGTTCAAGAATTTAATTTTCACTTTGAATTCCTGGTGGAAGAGTTACATTACCCTGCCTATGATTCTCCTGAGTCCCATATGGTCTGTTCTATTATTGGACATGACTCATGTCGCTACAGCCATATTTACTCTTATCTATGAGACTAAATTGTCCCAAAAAATCTTACATGTAATGAGAAAAGGAACCTAATCTGAAATGCTTCATGGTATGTCATCATCGCTAATGATCTATTTAGGTGAGGTTTGGATAGTACTTTTCTTAGATTTCTTGAAACTGAAGAGTCCAAACGTGCATTATCAAAAGTCCATGAAGGTATTTGTGGATCTCATTCGAATGGTCTAACTTTCACTCGAAAATTACTAAGGGCTGGCTACTACTGGCCAGACATGCACAAAGACACTATAAATTTTTTTAAAACTTGTGAGAAGTGTCAGCTACATGGGAATCTCATACATGCTCTAGCAAGGGATCTTATACCCTTCATTACACATTGGCCTTTTCAGCAATGGGCCTTTGACCTCATTTGTCAAATATATCCTGCATCATCCAATGGACACAAGTTTATCATAACTACCACTGAGTATCTCACTAAGTGGGTAGAAGCAGTTCCGCTCATCAAAGCAACCGATAAACAAGTAGCTATGTTCATCCTTAACTATATCATTTGTAGGTATGGGATACCTTCATCCATTGTGACTGACATTGGAGGACAATTCAAGAATAAATATCTAGATGAGCTCTATGATAAATTCAAAATCAAACAACACTAGTCATTCATATATTACCCTCAAGGTAATGGACAAGCTGAAGCATCTAACAAGAATCTGTCGACTATCTTACACACAGTAGTAAACAAATCTGGGAGAGATTGGCATCTACAACTCAATCCTGCACTATGGGCTTATAGAACGAGTATCAGAATACCTACTGGGGCTACAACTTTTTCTTTGGTGTATGGATCTAAAGTAGTATTACCTATTGAAGTGGAAATACCGTCTTCGAGAGTTTCTTTGCAAGGTCTTGTTACTGATGAAGACTACAAAATATCTAGATTGCAAGAAATCGAGTTGCTGGATGAACATCGAAAAGTGGTGTTTGATCATATGAGAGTGTATCAAAAGAGAATGTCTAAAGGATATAGCAATAAGGTTCGACAATGATAATTTCAGATTGGTGACCTTGTTCTAAGAGAAAATCCTAAAAATCAATAGTTTTGAGACAACAAAGGGAAGTTTGAACCCAACTGGTTGGGTCCCTATATCGTTACTGTAGTCTTTGGCTCTAGTTCCTATCAACTCTCAACATTGGAAGGAGAACAACTCTGTGAACTGATCAACACCATCCACTTGAAAAAGTTCTTCACTTAGTATTCTTTGTTCCAACAAACTATACAGCTGAAAAAGTCTTAAAAAAAATCATAAAAAACATAAAATATCCTATATATATATGTTAGGGGTCCCACAGATACTGAGAGGGGGGGGGGGTGAATCAGTATCTAACCGGTAATAAGAATTTCTTAACTTAAAACATGCAGAACATAATATAACAGTGTACCGATATGCAAGAAATAATGCAATAAACAAAATCAATAACATCCACATGAAAAGTACACCTTAACACAAGATGTTAATGAGGAAACCCGGTGTGGGAAAAACCTCAGTGGGATTTGTGACCCACAATATTCACTCACTGGCCAATAAGAGAATATTACTTACAATAGGGGCCTGCACATGCAGGAAGGCCAACTGCCTAGAGCTCACTGCTCAATGGGAAGTTACACTGACTTGTAAATAAGGATTATACTAATCCAATAACTTGTATTGCTTTACAATAGCATCTTCAATGCCAGATTCAGTACCGGTTCCTGCTCTGTTCTTTACATATACCCTTGACCTATATTTCTCATATTAGGTCTGCCTAATATTTTCCTTCTTACTTCTACATTACTCTTACAAATGTCTACAATGATCTCCTTTATATATAAGAGGCATTTTACAATTTGCCAAGTCAGCTTACAATAATAAACAAAATATTATATAACAAAAATCCTATCGGCCTTTGTGCCAGTATACTTCTTTTCTTCTGTACTGGTGCTAGTATCCTGAGTGCCGGTGTAGAGTGCGATCTACTGATGCCGGTGCACTATCTTGCCGGTGTAATGCTTTGCCAGTATAATGTCTTGTTGGTGCCATAGGATTGCAAGGTTTCCATCAATGACAAAACCTTCAATCACATACAATGTCTCATTGGAGTGTGCATATGCCAACAATCTCCCCCTTTGGCATTGATGGCAACATTCATGAGAAATTTCAAAAAGTATCCAAAAATGTGTAGTCCAAAAAATGTTACCAAAAATGTGAGAGCTCCCCCTGAGCATATGATTCCTATGTTTTGAATTTTCTCATCCCACTACTCTCCCTTTGGCATCAATGACAAAGGTTGTCAAGATGTCAGTAGAGTTTGGAGTTTCAACTATCCATAACCTCAACCTTGTAGCTGGGTAGTTATAATATGAAAAATATTTAACAAAATCAAGTTTATACTATCCATAAACTTCTTACTATCCTTTATTGCTGTCTTAGTTCTCTTCACTGTACCGATGAGATGCTGCAAATGCTCTGCCAGTGTTTTGCTTCCCTGTGTTAATGCCTCAGAAATTTCCTTTCGCAGAGATGCTAAATAGTCCAATCTTGGACTTAGTTTAGATCTCAAATGTTTTGCCTTATTTATTATTCTTTCTTTCTCTCTTTCCAATTTGAGTAGTTCTTCCTCAAAATTTGCTATCTTCTCTTCAAAAACTGATAGTGTATCAAGTGAGTTGACAAAATTGTCTACAAGTTTATTTATCTCATCCTGTACCTTGCTCATTTTCTTGTCAATATCTACAGTCAAAAAGTTTGTTTTACAGGTATCTTTATATATATTTTTGTATTCTTTCAACAAATTACATAGTTCCTGTAGAAGTGTGTCAAAATCTCTATTACACTTCTTTATTTCCTCATCAAAGAATTTATGTTTTTCAATTTCTACCTTATCCTTCACTGACTCTTCCTTTATTTTCTCAATGTTTTCTGAGATATATTTACACAATGTATCCAATTGTCCTAAAGAATCTTTGTTATCTATATTACAGTTGGGAGCAATTACCTTCAAAATTGGTATGGAATCATCAATTGCTTTGTAAGCTTGTGAGCTGTAGTTGGTTATTTTCTTGATAGAATCTAATAACACCTCAGTCACATTTGTTGATTTGTATGCTGATGATTATCCAACAATCTGAGTACCGGTGGAAGTAACCAAGCTTGTATTGACCTCTGGTAGGTCAGTTTGTGTCTGCATTTCTTTAAGAACTAGTTTTCCTACTTAACTAGTTACCGGTGGCATTGTTTCCTTATGTACTTGTTCTGGTTGATGTTGTCCCGGAGCCTTTAGCTTTGTTGGTTTCTCTATATGTTGTATTGCCTTAGTCTGTGACTCAGTCTCTTCCTTTTTCTCTTTATCTTCTGTCGGTTTCTCTGTTTCCCCTGCTACCGGAGGCTCATTAGCCATATCTGACTTATTAGTTGTATCTTTGTCTACTATTATGTTGATCTTTTGAGTATCAACATCCACACTGTATAGGACTTCAGAATTAGGATTGTTATCCTCTACATCCATACTCTCAGCTACCGGTTGATCTTCAGTAGTTGTTGTTTTCACCGGTGGAGTATTTAAAGAAGGTGGGGTTAGGTTGTCTTTAACTTTGATGCTTGGTGGTCCACCAACTTTTCCTTTCCCTTTGTCTCTGTCCTTCTGATAAACCTTTATAGGTTTGGGATTCCTATACTCTTCTTGTTTTTCTTTCTCAACTAGGAATATATCACATCCATCTTCTATTTCCTCTATCACTTCATTAACTCTTCCTGCCATTAGTGAAATATGCCAGTGTGCAGTAGAGAATACTGACCAGTTTGCTTGAGAAATTAAATCATCAATTTCTTGTGGAGAGTTTACTGGATATACAGCAAGTAGTTTCTCAATTTTTATTTTCTTATCTAATTCTATCACTGCCTGTCTTCTTGCCTCAAGTCTTTTGAATAATTCATTAGGAATTTCATTGACTACTTCCATCAAAAATTTCTTATACATATCCATGTGCAATATAACACTGTTTTCAGTTTGCTCTTTTTCATCAGCTGTTAGAGTGTCATATATTTTCTCTATGTTCTTCAGTTTACCTTCCTCTGTGATTTCATTTAGCAGTATATCAAGAGGGGCCAAGTCTTTGTTTTTCCTCTTCTTCTTCTTGGGTGTTAGTTTCTTCTTTGGTGTGGCCTTTCTAATCGGAGATCTCACAACATGTTGCTTTTGCCTTGTCCTCCTAGGTGAAGGTGTGGTTGCCAGTAAGGGATCTCTTTTTCTTACGACTCTTTTAAAAGTTGCTGGCATGTCACCTTCCGAAGAAGTGCCTACCAGTGATAGGTGAGTTTCAGGCTATGGAGCTGCTAACTCATCCTCTGTTATGCCGGTTTTCTTCAATACATCTTCTTTGATGGATTTTGCTTGTCTAGAACCTTTTCTTACAAATGCCTCAACCATCTTTACTCTTTTCTTTGATTGTATTTGGCTTTCTATAGTCTCAGCACTACCAAATACTTCTTCTTTTGGTTCTCTGGGGGCTTCTAGAAGTGCTTTGGCATATGTTTCAACTATGTGATCATCTGTTTCATATCCCATCTCGGTTACCCAAACTGTCCTTGGGATGACCACTTCCATCCAGATTTCATCTTTCTTGATGACAAAGCATATATCATCTTTGTATTTTTCTACAATTTTATGAGATAACCTTACTATTTTCTTCATTTTGATCTTTAATGCTTGAAAGAAGTCATTAATATTGTTTTCCTTGTTCTCACCCATGTTTTTGAATAGTTCGGTCAATTGTTTTCCTATCGGTATTTCATATCCAAGTTCTTTGTAACCTATACCGGGAACTTGTTTTGTTATGTGTAGCATTAGGCATACTAGCAGATTTCCAAATCTGAAAGTTCCTTTCTTGTCCTTCTTGATCTTTCCAAGGTTGTCAATTAATTCATCCTTTAGCCATTCACATATGTCAATTTTTGCATTATATGTTACCATATCATAAGCACTCTTAATGCATAAACTTGAAACTGAATTAAGTCTATTAGCATGAGTAGCTTTATAACCTAATATCATACTGATGAATCTCACATTAATATCTTTTACATCATTAACCCTTAGAGACCTCTTGTCGAATGTTGCACTAGTTAGGTTTATAACTAGGTCGTTGGGAACCTTCTTGGTTTTATCTGGTCTCTTACCAGTGGTTGGTAACCCTGTGACAACTTTCACAACTTCCTTGGTGATCTTATGGATTGCATCTAACCAGAAAAATTCTCCATGTACCCTGCTTAAGACTATCCTAATCACATCCTTTGGAAATTCAGGAATGCTAAGGATCTCTATAAATCCTAGGGTCTCAATGATCTTGTGTTCATCTTTAACATTGCCGATATTATCAAATATCATGGTTTTATACATGGTTTTAATTTCCTCATCTCATAACTCTTCAATGTTGCAGTGAATGTACATTCTGGGGTCTTCAACATATACAACTCCCTTAGGAATTTGAGAAAAAGCACCTAAGGTATCATCCTTCTTTGCTATCTTGGGAACTAACTGAAATATGGGCCTAGGTCTTTTTATTACTTCAACAATAGTAGGGTTTGCTATGTATTCAATTGCAGAGGTGGATGCCATGATTAAATACCTTTTACTACCTTGGATGGATGATTGCTTGGAGTGTGCTTGCTTCTTGCTCGAAATGCCTTAGCTCGAAATCTTCACGCTCTCTGAAAATTTGAAATCACGATGAAATGAAATGGAGCCAAAACCTTAACTTTATAATGTCTCTCCGCCATCTACCACATTAATTGCATGTCGGTTAAGTATTCACTTAACATTGTTTGTTGGTAATAAGTAATTTTCAACTTCTTATCTCTAACCAAGGGAATAATTAGCACATGTATCAATGGATTGCCAAACCCTCAAGGAAATTTTCTTCAATTAGATGAAGAACTTCCTGCCAATGGAGCACTGCTCTGTCCTTCCGATGAAGCACCGCTCTATCCTGCCAGTGAAGCATCACTCTATCCTACCAGTGAAGCATTGATTGGTTCTACCGGTGGAGGAGTATTCCCAATATTTAGATAAGCTTTTCTAATCTATTGTTTTGAGAATTCTTTCTTAACCTCTTCAACTTTTTCTTTACCTTTCAAGCTAGCACTTTTGTTGTCTACCGGTGTTTCTTTACTTCTACAAAATTTAGCAATATGCCCAATCTTGTTACATGCATAACAAATTACATTATTCTTCTGAATAGCTTTCCCATAACCTATGCCGGTTTGTGTTCTACATTGATTTGATAAATGTCCAAATCTTCCACAAACATAACATCTCACATTCATTCTACAGTTTTCAGAGTTATGACCATCTTTGTTGCATTTTGAACATTGACCGGTGGGTGTGTTGATATTCTAATAATTCCTAGATCTACATTCATTTGCTCTACGAACATACTTATTATAGTTAAAGCATTTTCCATTGAATTTATAAGTATTAGGTTGTCTTACCGGTTTGTTGTGACCTTGAGTATTTGCAGTACCAGAGCTTTCACCAACTTCAAAGGCAATTATAGAAGTGTCACCTTTAGGTTTTTGATTCTTTAGCAAGGTACCAAGTTCCTCTGATCTTTTCTTGAATTTTTCTTTGTGTTGATTTGTAGTTTCTAGTTCTCTTTCC
>NW_026730239.1:0-2500 GCF_030272615.1 Cryptomeria japonica
GGCTATGAGGGTGCTTGCAAGGAGATAAAGTCAGAATGTGTCTTATAAACTTATGAAGAGCCATGAATGGATTACCATTCTTTGTTGTGTTAATGCTTTTGCGCAAAGCATTGTAGGCTTCTATTTTTTCAAAGGCAAGAAACACTTATAGAATTACATCTCCAAATGCGAACCGGGTGCTTGCATGGCATCACATAAACATGCGTGGATGACCAAGGAACTATTCCTTAATTGGTTGTATCGCTTCAAGCGCTTTGCTCCAAAGGGTGTATCACCCACCAATATGCACTTGTTGATATTTGATGACCATAACAACCATGTTGCACTGACAACCATCCAAAAGGCAAGGATGCTAGGTATAGACTTGCTCACATTGCCAACTCACACCTCTCACAAGCTGCAACCACTCGATGTGAGTGTGTTCTCTCCATTCAAAACCTACTTCAAATTAGAAAGAGTTGTGTGGATAGCAAGGTTTTTGGAGTGTAGAAACTAGGAGGGTAGAACTAGCAAAAATAGGAAACAAGTCTTTGGCTAAGACATTGATTGTTTCTAACATTGTAGCAGGATTCAAAAGGACCGAGATATGGCCCATCGATCCTAATGCCCTCATAGAAAACATGCAGTCTAGCAACACATTCAAGATTAATGATGGTGAAGATGCTTCTGCAGTGTAGAATTTTCTTAGTCTTTTGGGTGTTGATGTGTCATTAGAAGTGGTTGCAGAAAACATTTCTCTTATCCATCAACCGAATTCAAATTCATAAGTGGATGGTGAACAGGCAGTCTTCAACATTGTTGCAACTATAGTTGACAGTGTGTATGATAGTCTTGATCTTCCATCCAAGAAAATTGCACCATCATAGGTGGTGGAAGGGGCAATAGATCTAGGTGTTGACTTGCAAGGGCGAGAAGAACAAAGAACATTCACCTTCCCTTCACCATCAACAGGTGTCATGCCAGAGGTGGTGCACTATTTTTCAGATTTTGGCCAATCCGACAACAAAAATGATGCAGGTTTGACACAAGAAACATCGAAAGCTGGTAATGTGGAAGATGAAAGCCCGTTGTCACAAGTAAGTGAGACGCTTGCCTCCTAATAGGAGACATCACTTACACGATTCTTAAAGATTCCAGTTCACATTATCAATAAGAAACATGGCAGGGGGGTTGGTAATGGAATCTGCTTGAGCTAGGAATCACATTTATTGACTTCTAATGAGTACATGGATGCTTTCGTGGTGTAGGAGATGAGGAAGAAAGAAATAGAGGACATAAAAGAAAGAAAGAAAGAAAGAAAGAAAGAAAGAAAGAAAGAAAGAGCATACCAAAGCGAACAAGGTAGCAAGGTTATTGGCGAAGCAAAAGAAGGAACAAGAGAGAAAGTAGAAGGAGATTTTGTGTAAGGAAAGGGAGAGGCTAAAAGAATTAGAGAAGAAGGAAAATGATGAAAGACAATAGTGAGAGAAGGAAAGGATGGCACACGAGGCTGAGGAAAGGGCAATCAAGGAGAAGAGAATTATTTTGGCAAGAAAGAGATGTTAAACAATGAATCCAATCCATCCATGCCTTTGTCTGAACAACATCCCATAATCAAGGATCTGATGAACACGATCATGTCGAACTTTCCAACAGGGTTAAATTGTCCACCTACTTCCCCATCCCCTACGTTTTTTGCTCCTTCAAAATATATTGCAGGGGTGCCACCATATGGTGACAACCCTAGATATTGCAACCCAATGCCAACTAAATTGAGTAGTAGTGAAGCAACAGAAGGTGATGAGAACATGGTACCCATTGCAGAATCAAGGGCATCAACTACAGCGCCAAGAACTTTTTTGCCTCATTTTTTTCAATTGACTTCTAAAAAGACATATCTAATTCTATTTTTTGGCTTTCATATTTATGATTATACATAATAACTGCAAATATATGTAATGAAGACAATGATTCGACATGGATTCTGGTATCTTTTTGTACGTCAATGCAATATAGGACATATAATGGGATGATTGAGCAAGTTGCAAACAAATGCATTCTTTTTGTTTCCAATCATGTGCATGTCAACAAATGACTACTTTTTGTTTCCAATTATGTGCATGTCAACAAATGTATGCTTTTTGTTTCCAATGTTGTGCATTTTGTATGTTTTATTTGTTGATACAATTCACAACATGTATTGGGATGATTGAGAAAATATGTCAACAACTACATGCTTCTTTTTGCATCAATTAGAAGGATTCAAGTTTTCATTAATAAGTTTTCCACAATTGAGCTGGCTACCCCAAATCAAAATCCTGGATGTTGAGTAGGCATTTTGCCACGTGTCTCATTATGAGTTATTTGTGATGTCAAAATTATGCCACTTTGGTGTGTTGACCGGATTGTGGCCAGGCCCACACCCAAAACCTGATACGATTTACATTTGTATGGAACGGGGTGGTCGTGAGGCAATTAACCACATGCACACCTGGTGCAGGAGCACCTAGTGAAGCTCGTG
>NW_026730239.1:7500-19000 GCF_030272615.1 Cryptomeria japonica
TTCCTTTTTCTCATTTAAATAAATTAATATTTATTTGAATATTTATCCAAATGCAAATTACACCATTTAATTGAAATAAATGATTTTATTTTAATTGAAAATACCAAAATTCCTCCCACTTGCATTTTCCTACAAAATCCACTTGCATGCCTAAACCCCTTCTAGATTCTTCTAAACCCTTCCTAATTAACCTAATCCATCCCCTAAATATTGTCACATTCCTAAGCAAATTGGAGTCACTTCTCAAAGACTCCAAAGTCTTTGAAAAACAATTAATGCTTTGTGTGTTCAACAAATTAACCTCTAAAGTCTTCCAAACCACTTATGGCTCTTACATGACCATTAATGGTTAATTCCACTTGCACCCATGGTTAAGGACTTTGACCCCTAACTTAACCCTCATGTAACCCATGTGTCTCTTCAAAGCATTTATTTCTTTGACTAGGGTAACCATCATGTCCCCTCAAGCATTTAATGCTCCTTATCTCTCCTCTCAAGCCTCCTCATGGTGACACTTGTCAACATGGGATTGGGTTGAAAGTCTCACATGGATTGAATATCTTTCAATCCTAACCCTTGTTAAGATTGCTCAATCTTAACCTTTCATTTTCCCATTTCTTCTATAAATAGAACCCTTCTCCTCAAGCAAAAGAGGAAGCATTAGAGTATTGTTGTTATACTGGTATTAGCATAGAGCTTTTTCATAACATCACTATCTACACTTGCATAGCATTTTCTTATCATATTCAACCATCTTGAATCTCCATATGGCATCCATGGCTAGTGCTAAAAGCTAAGAGCTACACTCATTTGGGCCTTCGAGAGGGGAGAAACAAGGGAGAAGCATCAAAAGGCATCATGGAAGCATCTTAGGGAGGCTCTTCTCCTTTCTTTTATTTTGTTAAACTTCTTTCATGCTTTCTGAAATCTCTTTTGATATGTTTGGAATGATTTTTAGCTCTTTGTTTTGTTTTTATGGTTGAAACTAACTTATTAACATTGAACTTTGTTGTTGCCTTGTCCCCATTTCCATGACATCAGGTTGTTCATTCACTTCACAACTATTGAAGGAAATTGAATGTTCATTCAATTCACAACTATAGAAGAAACATGTCAACTACTTATAAAAGTAATAAAAAAAGAAATTAAAAAATGAAACCCTTGTATGAATTAAACCATTTTCATTACATTAAAGGCCATTCATTCACTTCACAACTATTGAAGGAAATTGGTAGTTCATCCAGTTCACAACTATAGAAGAAACATGGCAACTACTTATAAAAGTAACAAACAAAGAGGTTCAACAATGAAACCAAGTATGAATTAAACCTTTTTCATTACAATAAATGTAGTTGGTCATTCATTCACTTCACAACTATTAAAGAAACATGGCAACTATTTATATAACACAATTGCAGTGAAATGTAAACCCTTACACAATGAATGCAAAACCCTCGATGCCAATTAAAACAGTGAGTTGCAAGCCCTCAAACAATTAAACAATAAAAGAAAATTTGTGGACCCTTAAATAGCAACAGTGAAAAGTAAATCCCTCAATCAATTGAAATTGGAACCCTTCACCCTGAGGAGATTATTCCAATTGTTAACCTACAAACATAAAGCAGTGGATATCTAAACCCTTGGACAATGAAAGTGAAACCGTTGATGCCAATTGAAATAGTGATTTGGAATCCCTCAAACCCTTAAAGAAGAAAAGTGAAATTGTGAACCCTTAAATAGTAACAGTGAAAGTGAATTCCTCAATCAATTGAAATTGAAATCCTTCAACATGAGGAGTAGATTCAAATAGCTAACCTTGACCCATAAAAGAGTGGAAATGCAACTCTTGGTCAATGAAAATGGAACCGTTGATGCCAATTAAAATATTGATTTGGAAGCCCTCAAACCCTTAAACAATGAAAGTGAATTTATGAACCCTTAAACAGTGATAGTGAAAGTGAATCTCTACAAAAAGTGAAAGTATAAATGTAAACCCTTGATGAAATTTAAATTGAAACCGTTGTTGACATTTGAAATAGTGAACTTTGAAGGCCTCAAACCCTTGTCAATAAAAGTGAAAATGTGAACCCATATACATTAACAGTAACAACGTTCAATTTGAAACCCTGAAACCCTCGAACATGAAGGGCAATATTGACAATGCAAGGATCGAAACAAGTAAACCCAACATATTAAAAAGATTTTAACCCCTATGTAGATTAATGAATGATGTGTAAACCCTAAAACATCATGAGTGCAATGAAATATATGCACAGTGAAAATAAAACCCTCAGCTAGTTTTATCAAAAGTCTTTGAAAACCTTCAACCCTTTAAACCCTTAAACATTAACCGTGAAATTGAAAACCCTTAAACCATTAAACCATATTGATGCTCTAAATTGAAACCAATCATACCGATATTAATAGTGATGCATGAAATAAAAACATTTTGTATTCAGAAGTCACCATTAAAATGACAGTAAAGCTTGAATAGAAGATTATGATTCCCTTTACATATGTATTTGTGTTCATGAACACAGTATTCAGTGTTCAGAAACACAAAGACATGTAGATACCTTGCGGGACATTCAAACAATACTCTGAGAAGGATGTGAGAGTTAGAGAAAAACCCAGTGCAATAAAAAAAGAAAAATGATTAACGACACAAACAAGGAATACAACACAAACAAAAAACAGTTGCAAGAAATTGGTGAGCCTTAGTGAGGAAAATTCCTCACCTGGGTCGAAGGGGAAAAGACCCAGTCCTCTGTTAGTCATCGAATTTGTTATGTCATCATCGCCATTCGGCTCGGAACCTGCAAAACTGGAGCATGCAAGGAAGTAATGTACGTTGACGGAAAAAAATAAACCCCAAAAAAGTATGCAACCCCAACAAAAAACTAGTGAATGCGCAATAGGAAGCACACATTACTGATAGCAAGGTGCGCACATTCTTGTTCAAAGTCGAAGTGCTAGTGTCCCATGGCAAGTAGCTTATGGAAGGAAAGAAAACCAACACATGATAATGCACGCGAAAGAAATGAGCAACAATCGGCTCATTCTGCGAGGAGTAAGTCGAATTAAATGTTGGAAGGCTCGAGAAATGCAAGCCTTTAGGTGCATGTAATGTGATGTGACGTATAATTAATGCCATTTCATTGCAAGTTTATGTAGGTATGCTTTTTGTTGCACCAAAAGCTAGACTTATCAATGCCCGCTACAAATGCTAGACTTATCTAGATCCACGGGAGGCAGTTAAGCCATGTCGCGAACCCTGAAGGAGGTGTTGACCACCAAGCCAACAATCTCCCCCTCAGCATTGACTGAGGGTTCCACACCGATGGAATGAAGGAGACCTCTTGGGATTCAAACCCATGACCCAAGGCTCTAATACCAATTATAGGTATGTTTGTCATTACGCCAAAAGCTCAAGCTATTAATGCCTACTACAAACACTAGACTTACCTAGATCCACAGGAGGCGGTTAAGCCATGTCGCTAACCTCGAAGGAGGTGCTGACCACTAAGTCAATAGTTTGAAGGTGGTGACAGGGGTTTTTGGCGAACAAGGTGGACATTTGGGTGTGAACGTCGTTAATTGCCATGCGAAAACCTCGTTCCATACAAACAAAAAATGTAGCAGGTTTCGGGTGTGGGCTCAGCCACAATCTGGTCAACGTACTGAAGCATAATTTTGACAACACGAACGACTCGTAATGGGACACGGGGTAGAATGCCTACTTAGCACCCATTATTTTGATTTGGGGTAGCCAACTCAGCGATCTACCTAGCCAACGATCAAATTTGGTCTCCAAATCCACGTGGCATGGCGCATCACGTGGACCCTCGAAGTTAGGGTGTGCATGCACCAGATCCTCTCCCCTAGTAATAATATTGATCTAATAGTTAAGATTGATCTAAGTAGAGGGAAAGTGATATTTTTGAGTGCACATCTAAACATGGGGCAAGTAGTCAAGTTAGTCATAATTATGTATTAAAAAAATATAACTAAGACAGCTGCACAAAACAATTTAAACTAAAAGACAAAAGTACAAATAAGCCACTTTTCACCCTTATTCTCACGTTAGTTTGTAGGCTTGAACAATGACAACATATATACTCTAATACATTATGATCATTATACCAATAGAGGTTACGTTATAATGGAAGTAGCCTTCCTACTAACATAATGTTTGATTAGTTGTAGATGAATATACTTGTGCGCGTGATCTCTTCAATGACCAAAAAAGTACAAAAAAACTAATTCCTTTACATTTTTAAAAGATACCTTTCAAACCAAAATATTGTAGCTCGATTGATAAAAATAATGACATGTTCCTTAATTATCTATCCATCAAAATTCAATCTCTGATAGCACAAGTGAAACCCTAGAAACACAAGTGAACAAAGCTTGACCTTAAATAACCTTGATGGTGTAACATACAAAAAGACTCAAGCATATAACGGCTAGTTAAAGAACATTAAATAACAAGAAAGCAAGTAACGGCTAGTTTAACCCTTTATTTAAAAGAAAATAATGAACATGAAAGTTGATGCCATTATCAAATGTTTTTTTAATTTTTATATAATAAAAACAAAATTACAGTGTGGGAAGAAAAATATTCATCATTGAACAAAATAAACATTAGTTCTTTGGAAACATGAACAGAAAATACGTTTGCAACTAAATTCTATATAAAGGAAAAGATGAAGGGTTAAGAATGTACTTTTCATTTATTTTCTGGCAGACTTGCTCATCTTTAAATTCTTTCTGAATCTTGGAGGAGAAAAAGATATCACCAGGGCGTTTATCCACCCATCCTTAGATCATTTTCGATCCCCCTTGCTCACTTCTAACTGAAGTGACCCGACCCTCCGCAAGGGTAAAGGAGAATGGTTACGTCAAGTTATGTTGGAACTGGTGTAAGACCCTAAAACCGTAATCAAATTACACCCTATAGCTACCTACTAACTGGTATAATTTCTTGACTACGATTGTATCCGAAATCTCATAACTGACAAGCACTACATGTAGCTAGTGTACCCTGGCCAAGGATTTATCTACAATATTACATGTGGTCCAGTTCCACCCTATCTGACTTGCACTCTTGGATTTATTAATAGAAAAAAAAAAACCAATAATTCATAAGGATACTTCCTAAATTACCGGTGGGGTTGACACTCTTTTCTCACATTACAAGTTTTGTTTTTAAAAAAAGTTGGTTGAGAGCAACCCCTTATTCAAATTATTATGCATTAATAATATGCTCATTTCTGACTTGCTAGAAACAGAAGCCCCTACCGTACAGTAAATAAATTAATAATGACACCAGCAGGATTATCACCAAATGACTTTGTCACAAACAATTATGCAAAAGAAGAAAGAAAGGAAGGAAGAAAAAGCTTTCATTGCTTCTCAAAGAAATTTATCTAGCAATATTTCTAAGGAGGATACAACACTTAAAACTAAAGAGATCTTTGTAGTCTTAAGCTAATGCTTCATTGCATCAGTATAAATGCTCTCTACAAAAAAAGAAAGTTATCAGAGAGTCCAGGTGCCTGGAATATGATGAGTATTGTAACAGCAAGAGTATTGTAACAACTTGACTAACATAGAAGTCCTAGCAACTACAGTGGCTGGTATGCACTTCCTTCCACTACAAAGGAATTAAGAAATACGGTGCCTTCACTCCATCCCGTTAGTTCTCCCGTCCAGCCAAAAAATGAAAAAGAGTTGTCGAAGAAGAAGAGAATAATGAAAAACACCAAATAAACTCTCCCCCCATCTGAAAAGAATCATTCCATTTCCTATATGCTCCGCCACCCTAATGTTTTATGGGGGAGTTCACTATGATTTCGCCATCCCCCGTCGTGGCTCTGGGAGGCAGAATCCCGTCCGAGGAGAAATTAAATTGTAAAAAAAATCCTTATAGCTTTTCCCATATCCATATAATAATCTATTCAAAAATATAAATATATCATCGATAAGGAGTAAGAAGATAAAACATTTTAACGTGAAGCCACTAATATTTAATAAAACTGGATTTTAAAAGAACGTAATAAGGTCCAAGAGAAATTAAAAACAATAAGTCTTTAAATATATATTTTTATAATAACATTAAATTAAATAATAAAGCTAATAAATATTTCTCTTTTTTCAAAAACAATTAAAATTTAATAACAATATACCTTCATTAGAATTATTTTACAATTGATCAAAGTATATATATATTTTTAATGTAAATATATACGGAGTCGACTTCCTCAAGTTGAAAACATGTCTATTAAAGGTATTAATTAAGACGATATTAGAAGATACATAATAATGATTTCGCAACGCAAGTACAAAGGTTCGACAAACGAGTCGGAGCAAGTCGGAGACACTAACAGACATAATTCCCATGGTCCTAATAGGGAAACTAGGTTGAGAAGGTCACACTAGCTGACATTAGGTAGTACATACCAGTCTTATATACCATACAATCATTGACCATAACCATTTCGCTTCCTTCTTTTCCGGTGATATCTTTTCCCCTTCTTCTTGGAGGCCTAGTCATTCCTGCATACACTTGTCCAAACTAGAGTAGTTAGTCCGACATCTTGACAATTCAACCTTAATGTTTATATTCGTTAAATAAAAAGATGAGTTACAAAATTACTTTACATAAATGAAACATCACAACATTTCATATATTTATAATATTCAAAAATAAGAAATAAAGCAATTTCAACTAGGGCCTCATTTAGACTAAACCACTGTTTCTAGCATTCAATACCATTTAGGACATCATTGTTAAACCAAATACCACTGTTAGCAAAATCAAAATCTTGTAGGGCATCAAAATCATTGTTTCAGAAACCAATATCCATCTAAGGCATCAACACAACTAAGTATCAAAATGAGAGTATATAGGAGGGGATGTGACATATCCTCCCCTTGTGAATCATCGTCCTCGATGATTGAAGTTTCCAAATTATTTACAATATTTACAACATCAAAATATTGCTAAGCTAAATTAATTGATTATAAGCATTAAACAAGTAAGGAAATTTCTGATGTATCTCATCATAGTCTTCCCAGGTAGCACTGTCTTCAGAGTATTGGTCCCACTTGACCTTGCATTGTCTAACCTCTTTATTTCGTAAGTGGAGCTTACGTGTCGCAAGCACCCTAACGAGATCAAACAGGACCACTCATGGGTCTTGTACCTGCAAGGAATTCCAATCAATTATATGGTCAAAATTCGTTACATGTTTCTTAAGATATGATACATGAAAAACATTATGCAATCGGGCAAGAGTCGGAGGTAGAGCAATTCTATAAGCGACTGGGTTGACGAATTCCAAAACCTCAAAAGGTCCTACATATCTGGGAGCTAGTTTGGAGGATTTTCCAAAGGTGATAGCACTTTTTTGAGGTTTGACTCAGAGGAGCACTTTCTCTCCTGCCTCAAAATGTTTGGGCGTTAGTTTTTCATCTGCATAACTTTTTTGCCATTCTTTAGCTTCTGTTAACCTCTGTCAGATCAGTTTAACTTGCCTTTCCATTTTTGAAAGCATCTTTGGATGGAGGACTATCCTATCTTCCAGCTTATCCTAGCTAATAGGAGTTCTGCACCTCCTTCCATACAAAGCTTCGAATGGAGCCACTTTGATAGATCATTGATAAGTGTTGTTATAAGCAAATTCTAATAAGGGTAAATAGTCCTCCCACTTGTACTGTTGGTCCATACAATACATTCAAAGTAGGTCTTCGAATATTTGGTTGACTCGCTCTGTTTGACCATCAATTTCTGAATGGTAGGCTGAGCTAATATTCAATTGAGTTCCCAATGCTGCAAAAAGTATCTGCCAAAATTTGGACGTTATTCTCGCATCTCTATAAGATATAATCTTCTTTGGAACTCTGTGAAGTCTAAAAAATTTCTTGCACAAACTTGCAGGCTAATGTGGGTGCTCCGTTTGTGAGGTTTCCCGGTATAAAGTGGGGCACTTTTGTAAGTTTATCTACTACCATAAGGATGGTATTGTTCTTATTCCATGACATGGGTAAACCTTGGACAAAGTCCATACTGATTACCTGCCACTTCCATTCTGGTATGGCATGTTGATGGAGTAATCATATTGGGTGCAGCTGCTCTGCCTTGAATTTTTCGCATTTGAGACAACTAGCTACAAATTTGCCAGCATCCCTTTTCCTGCCCTTCAAAAAATACAAAGGTCTAACATCTGCTAAAAGCTTGGTAACTCCTAGATGACCCGAATATAGAGCAGTATGTATTTCCTTCCACAGTAATTTCCTTAGCTTCGAAGATTCTGGAGTATACATTCTGCCCTCAAATTGTAACAACCCGTCGAGTTCTAATTTAAATCCATCATACCTATGATCCTATGGGTTATTTTGGAGAGCTTCTTTTACTTCGAGATAGAATTTGTCATCTCCTGAACTTTGAAGGACTTGCTATCTAAAGATAGTTTGGATGGAAGTTATAGCCGATATATGTCATCTACGACTCAGGGCATCCACCACACGATTTTATTTCCCTTTGATGTAATTGATTTCAATGTCGTAGTCGGAAATTAATTCCAGCCATCTTTTTTTGGCAGGCATTCAAATTAGGTTGTGTAAATATATACTTTAATCCTTGATGGTCTAATCGTAACTCAAAGGGCTTTCCCACTAGGTAATGACGCCATCTCTGTAAAGCATGAACTATAGCAGCTAGTTCCAGATCATGGGGTGCGTATTTCATTTCATAATTCTCTTGTTTTTGAGACTCATATGCAACTACTTGACCATCTTGCATTAACACTCTCCCTAAGCCTTCTCCTGAAGCATCGGTTACTACTAAAAATTATCCTTTGGGGTCTGGCACCTTCAAGATCGGTGTCGAGGTTAGTTTTTCCTTAAGGAGTTCAAAGGCTTGTCGACACTATTATGTCCATTGAAATCATTTTCCTTTTCTTTGGAGGGAAGTGATGGGACGAGCGATTCGAGAAAAATCCAAGATGAACTTTCTGTAGTAACCTGCTAGGCCCATAAAACTTATGACTTCTTAAACATTTCTAGGAACCAGCCACTCGAAAATGGCTTTGATTTTAGTTGGATCCACTACAATACCTTTTGTAGAAATGATGTGCCCAAGATACTGTACTTCCTTCTGAAAGAAGGTACATTTGGACAATTTTCCATACAATTGATGTTCTCGTAATCGCTGCAATACTAAGCAAAGATGTTTCAAATGTTCTTCTTCGTTCCTGGAATATATAAGGATATCATCCAGAAAAACTAGAACGAATCGATCCAAATATTCATGGAACACGGTGTTCATATGGTTCATAAATGTAGTTGGTGGGTTAGTTAGTCCAAATGACAGGACCGTGTACTCATAGTGCCCATAAAGAGTTCGGAAGGCCGTTTTAGGTATGTCTTCTTCCTTGAGTCTTAACTGATGATACCTAGACCACAAGTCGATTTTAGAAAATATGGTGGCCCCCTGCATTTGGTCAAAGAGATAATCGATACGGGGTAAGGGGTACTTATTTCTAATTGTTATTTTATTGAGCATCCTGTAATCTATACATAATCAGAGAGTTCCATCTTTCTTTTTGACAAAAATGACCGTTGCTCCCTATGGAGACATGTTAGGTCGAATTAGACCTTTATCAAGCAACTCTTGTAATTGCAATTTGAATTCCACCAGCTCTACTGTTATCATTCTATAATGTGCTTTAGATACGAGAGCGACACCAGGTACGAGATCTATAGAAAAATCAAAGACTCTTTTTGGGGGTAATCCTGACAACTCCTCAGGAAACACATCATGAAAGTCATGAAGATAAGGGTATTTATCTTCAAAGGACTCCTTCCGTTCTCCATTACCATCCATTTCTTCCATCTCGATGACAAACAGTTGACATCCCTTTTTTTTATTGCACCTCAACTGAGATGCAGAGAGTTGTCTCAACTTAACTTCCTTCTTGATACCATGTAAGGATATTGCATTGCCTAAATCATCCAAACATTCCACAATTTTATAGAAACAATCCACCCTTGCATGATGTTGCCACAACCACTTCATTCCTAAGATAATGTCATACGATCCTAAGGGTGCTACAAACAAGTTAACCTCTGTTGCGAAGGTTGGTAGCTCAACATTGGCCTCAAACAAACATTGCTCTACCCAAGCTCTAGACCGATTTGCATATTCAATTGTCCATGCATTGGCCATATACCTAGTCCTTTTGGTAAATCTACTAAGTATCCTAGGTGAAATAAAATTCTCTATGGCTCCTGTGTCTATTAAAATGGATACTGGATTACCATAGAGCATACCTGTCATCTGAATGGGAGTGATTTGATAGTCTGCCTGCCTGTTATCTACTACTGCATGGATTCTTTGCTGGAAGGTTGTTTGCTGGTTAGGGAGAGGGTTCCTCTGAGGTTGTCCCCCTTGTGTCCTAGTGGGACATTGGTTTGCATAGTGTTCTCCTCCACATGTAAAACATCCTCCTGAAGGTCCCTTTTTCAGTTATCTTACTACGTGGATCATTGTTCTCTATTATTATTAGAAGCGGGCTTTTTATCTCCATGGAAATCTTGAAGATAACCTTTGAACTTCTTTTCCCCCTTGACAGTAGTTTCCTCTTTGTCAGTTCTCTTCCTGAATGATTGAAAAGACTAAAACCCCTTACCTCTTTTTCGACTTTTATCTCTAATGGAGTCATCCTTCTTGAGTTTCAATTCCTGATGGATAACCTTTTCATAGGCTTCAACAATAGTCAAGGGAGCTAGGACATCTACCGGTCCTCCAATTATGTTATTAAGTCCCATAATATACTTCCTCAAGCAAAATGTTTTATCTGATTGCAATTGCAGAACATAGTTGAGTAACCGATGAAATTTGTGCGTACTCATTAATTGATAATTCTCCTTGTTGGAGATCTTGGAATTCTGATAGTTTCTGTTCATAGAAGAGCTGTGGTAGCCACCTCTTCCTGAACAACTCCACAAATCTGGTCCAAATCAAACTAGATGGTTTTAGTTTCAGTTTAGCTTTCTTACCCTCCCACCACCCGACAACTTCCCCTGTTAGCTGATAGGAACCCCATACGGCCTTTTGGGTTTCAGTGTAGTCCCTAATGTCATAATATTTTTCCATACCGGTTAGGCATGCTTCAACGGAATCCCCGATCACAGTTCCATCGAATTGATGAGGTTTGACCTTCTTCATATCCTCTAATATGATGCCAATTCCAAAATTATTTTCTGAACTTTGAGTTCCGATACGAGAATATTCCTCCCTGCACTCACTAAAGTGTTTCTGCCTGCTATCTCTCTCCCTAGATTGATTTTTAGTTTCCTTATTCTCAGTTTCATCCAAAAAACGAACCCTTTGTTCCAAATTCCCTATTCGGTTCTAGGTTTCTTGCATCATCGACAAGAGTCTGTCTAACTTTTCTGTTGGAGATCTAGGTATTTCAATAGGGTCACCACTCCT
>NW_026730240.1:0-19000 GCF_030272615.1 Cryptomeria japonica
AATAAGGAACATTCTCTAATGACAATCCACTTTGTCTGTTACCAGGAGCTAAGATTAATGCTTTTGAAAATTGTTTAGATAATTCATTGTCAACATCAACAAGATCATACTAATCATTAGAATCATTAGTATAATCATTTTTAGCATGAACACAATTTTCATCCATTTGTTTATCAAGATTAATAAAAATAGGATCTCTAATATGAATAGAACATGAACCATCATATTTTTAAAGAATTTTTAATCTCGGAGATTTAGGTTGAAATTCCTCCCTATGGTTAGATGAAGGCTTGAAAAATGGGACCAAGTTAATGTACGATGTCTTTGGGGAGGAAATGGCTTAAGAATAAAGTTCATGAGCCCTAGCATGGCATCTTTATCGATGTTCTCTCAGAAAATGGTTTATTTTAGTTTTATTTGAGGGTTGTAAAAGTTTAGGATCAATGTACATAGGTTTATTCTCTTCCTTTAAAGAAGGAGGAATGCGAGAAGGTCTAAAAGGTTGAAATAAATGAGATGTTAGATGCTTCCCTTTGTAAGATGTAGGAGCCAGGACTACAACATAATGAGGAGGAATATAAGGTGTAGGAAGGAGATCGGGTCCATTGTGAGGAGGTGGAATAGGTCTAGGATCACTAAGCTTACTAAAAGATAATATGATCTCATTCTTCCACTTTGTTAAGATTGAAAGAGAAAATCACTACGAGGCTTAAAATTCTCAAATTTTTGAGGCAAAAAATAATCAAGGTAAACATATTTATGCCTCATTATGGGTTTATACATGCTATGATTGATTATTATGATTTTGCCATTATGAGGGAATTTTAAGCATTTATGAATAGTAGAAGGAATCTCTTTCATGGAAGAGAGCCAAGGATGTCCCAAATTCACACAAAATTGATCCAATGAATAAAAAATAACGAAAATGATATCTAAGCACTTAGTACCAACCTCAATAAGAAGAACTTAATAGAACCAATCATAGGGTAAGAGAAACCATCATACACCTTAACCACTACATCCAATTTATCATATGTTACTTGATGCAATTGTAAAGTATAAAGATATTCTTTAATTATCACATTCACCATACACGTTGGATCAATAAGAACCCCTCATGAGAGTTTTCCATTGATATTCACAGTGATATATAGTGGTCCATTAGGTGCATTAATAGTCTTACTAGGATCAAAGGTAATGCATAGGTGCTTCAGAGGTTTAGGTTTATAAAAAATATTCACCACATTCAAGGCCAAGGTCATTGGGAGAAAATTCAAGATGCTCTGACTCAACCATATTAGTAGAATGGGAAGGAAAAGGATTAGTAAAGATTTGGAGATTTTGATTAGGAGGAGCTACAAATTTGTTTCCTTTGTCATTTACACCTACTACGAATATGGTATTGTTATCAATAAAGCCTTCAATCTTAATCCTTAATGAATAACACTTTTCAATGCCATGACTAGGTAGAAAAGGTTTGGATGTATCAATTGACTTGATGGGAGGAAGTTTCAACACTTTTTTTAACAATTGTGTTATAATATTATGCAAAGACTTGGAAAGAGGAGTAAATTCTTTTCTAAAGTATTTGGATAAAGGAGGTACATCTGATGTCGTAGATGCTACTTGATTATTGATGTTGTCATTGAAATTGATGTATCCCTTGTTTGTTTTAAACTTCACAAAAGATTGTTGAGTGTGTTTTCATTCTTATCAACCAGAGCCATTGAAGGTGATGATTCAAATTGACACACTTAAAGCTAGGATAATTATGAAGCATTGTGCACAACTATGTAAAGGAGAAAACTTTGAAAAGAGAAGTTTATTCTTAATGTCTTTTTGTAAATTAAAAAAAAAACTTCTTTGAGAATCTTGATTAGACATAGGATAAGTAATTTGAGAATATAAATGTTTATATCTACCAATAAAATTAGTTACTTTTTCTTTAACACCTTTCTTGAACAAGCATGGGCTCTCATTGATATATTTGTAAATTTTATAATTTCACATGTGTATAGAGAAGGAAACCGGGTTGTAGATCATTTGGCAAATATGGGAAGTTCCAAGATATAACAATATTATGGGTCTAAATTGTGATCTCGATTCTTTTCCAATCCTTAGAAAAATAATTTTGGAGGATATGGGTACAGGATAATATTGTACATGGTTATGCAGATGTTTTCATAGCGACAAAAAGTTGGTATGTGAGGTATTATAATTGTAGGGTTCTGTGGTTGTGCAGTATCTGAATGATGTGAATGAAATGTTGATTTGGGCATCTATGAAGCGAGGCAGACTATGGACTGCTATGTAAATGTGTACAACTTTCATGATGTTTTGGTTTAGACTTCATCTTGGTCAACATACTTCAGGAAGCATTCGATACTTGGAGATGACTTGCGACATTTGGTATTCTAGACATTACGAGATATGTTGTACTTTTGTGGCATATTAGGGATTTAAGTTTCACAACATTTCTATGTAATATCAAGCAAGGATCAAAGTTTTTCATTATGGTTCTTATCTCTGAGAGCTCTTTGAATCAGCTTGTGTAAGGAAATATATAAATAAAATATATTAAGTGGCACTACCACCTTTTCTCAAAAAAAATAAAAGTTTAGGACCAATATTATTGTGAAATTGTTGAATGAAAGCATTAGCTAATTATTGAAATGATGTAATAGAATAAGGAGGCAAATAACAATATCATTGCAAATATTTTTCCCTAAATGTTCTAATAAATAATTTAGCCAAAAGTCTTTGATCATGAGAAAAGTCACTACACAAAGTTTGAAAATTTTTCACATGACTCAAGGAATCACTTTTTCTATTGTAAATATCCAATTGAGGGACTTCCATATGTTTAGGAGGGACAACATGGACAATGTCATTAGATAATGGGCTCACAACATCAAATGTGGTCACATTAAACTTAGATTGGGTAATGGAAGCTAGTTGTTTTTGCAAGGATGAAATGGTTTGGGCTAAGTTTTTGATTCTTGGTTCAATGCATGGATTAAAATTGGACATATTGGATTGGGATGGAGGAGTAACATTGTTGTATGTAGGTTGAAGTTGAGAGTAAGGAGGTGGAACGCTATGATAGGTAGGTATGAGAGATGATTGGGTCACAAATGGAAGATGCATGGAAGGAGGTACATGAAAGAATTTTGATTCACAAAGTTTCCCCTTTGAGTAACATATTACATGTGTAGGACTAATATTTTGTGTGGAAGTAGTCATGATAGGAGATGTGAATGTAGGAATTAGGCAAGGATGTAGGCATATGAATAGAATGATTAACTTGTCTAGTAGCTTGAGTATAACCAAGGACATCAACACAAATTTTCATAGGCATGACATTAGTGTCAACAATATGAGAAAGGTCACGCAACAAATGAACACCAAGTTTATTACCTTGTACCATTATTTTTAGTCCTTCAATCAATGGGATTGCCTCACATTCAGGGTATTGCCGACTCATCCATTGTTCAAATTCATTGTCAATCTTCTCCAATTGATCAATCAAAACCCTAGTTAGTTTTTTATCCACACCATGAGAATTATGAAAAGAATGGGGATAAATGACATAATTTGTAGGATTAGAGGAACCAACAACATTCTCATGAAATAAGTTATCCAAATTAGGATCCACATCTTTAGTAATTAGACCTTGGGAAGCCTTAATTGTACAACTTATTCTCATAGGAACATTGTAGGTAGGACTAATGGTAGTAAACCTCATGCACAAAGGAGGGAAATCTAATTTAAAATTGAAATTTGTGATTAAACAATGCAAAATTTTATAAAAATGATTCATTAAACAATGAATTAAGAAACTTGATTTGTGATTTTGAAAGATAAATTCATCTAGATCATAGCATAGCATATCATAAAGATTAGATGTGATGATTTAAAAAAGAATGCAACCCACATGTAAGTTTAGAATTATAAATTAGGGATTTTGTAAATTCAACCACTAAATTAATGTGATTCAGTTGAAAATTAAATCTATAAGTGTAAATTCTAATTTCAAATTGCATATAAGTAATCAGATCTGAAATAATAAATCCAAATTAGACAACCCACAAGCTCAATTTTAGAATTAAAAATCAGGGTTTTGTGAATTTAACTTGTAAATTTGTGTAATTCAATAAAAAATTAAACTTACAAATATAAAATTGAATTTGAATATGCATAAACACTCAAATCTAAGAAAATAAATCAGAAATTAAGAGTTTAAGATGTCACATTCACCAAAATGTGACATGGTGAAAAATTAGGGTTTCACCGAATGATATAGTAAAATCCTTGAATTGTACTTAGAAACTAATTACATTAAAGAGGGGTGAACACAATAGATCTAGCCTCAAATCAACATGGATATGGCTAAGAATTCCTATTGGATTCACTAGATTAGAATTTGATACACACTTTTAAGTTGAATTGTGAAAATACTAAAATTAGGTTAAATGTGTTGAACTTTAAGTAATGATGCATAAACAGTGAGCTAAATTCATCAGATAGAGCCATGAACTTGGATCTGAGCTATATGAGGGTGTTTTGATCTATTCCCAAAAGGCCATCCTGAAAAATAGGGACCAAAATACTTGTTGCTCTGGTTCTTCACACTTTTTGTTATCCAATGGGGAACCTATTTGTCTCTGTGAATAAATTCAATCCTAAAAATTACAACTCTCTACCTATTCCTGCAATTAGTAGAGAAGGGAAATTGGTTTAAAATTGGGGTTTACCTTAGGTCATACCCTGGTTTTGCAATTAACCATGAAATAAAAATGAAATGTAATTGAATTGTTGTAGTGGAAATGATTTCCTTTTGAGAGAAATGTTGAATAAAGTCTGCAATACTAATGTTATACCTTTTTATGGATTTTTGTTTGTCTCCACAAGGAATTAGGGTTTCACGTAGTCTTCATAAATATAGAACATGAATGTCAACTCCAAAGCTTGAATCATGACCTTACTTCTACTCCAATACTTGAAAGAAGATTGATTTCTTACTCACTTGAATTTGAATGATTGCTTGATTGCTTAAATTTTCCAATTGATTGAATGCATATCAAAATGAGAGTGGTAAACCTCCTCTTAAACATGCTTGTCAAAAACAACTTCATTTTTTGACATCATAGCTGACATGGGATGTAGGCTCCTACTATAATCATGTTACTATTGAGAGGACCCAAAATGGGCGCTAATTGTGAGGACCAGAGCAATAGCGCCCTGGTCCTGACCGATCAGGCACACAGGAAGTTGCGGAAGAAAGTGCGCATGATGAAAATTTTGATCTTAGTGCATGGTGTGAGAAGAATCAAGGCTCTGATCAGGCCTTGGGACATGAACACTAAGGTGATGGAAAAAGTGAGGACAAAATTGGAAGAGAGTACAATTTAGGATGCTACACTCTTATGCCCACCTCTCATTTCTTTGATATTAAAAATTTTCCTTTCTTTTGAATCCTTTGAACATCCTTTAATTTTTGACTCTTGACTCGATTTTTCCTTAAGTTTTTCATTTGATTTAGAGTTGTAGGATTTCCTCTAATTGGGTACTTATTTCTTATGATCCTAATCCAATATGTTTAAAAAATTTTAAATCATATTTCAAAATTCTAGACATCCCTTCACATCATGCATTCTTCACCAACTCAAAGCTCATAATTTTGAAACCTTTTCATTAAGTACTCTTTTAGAGTTTGACTTTTAACTTTTCATCTCCCCCACTACTTTTCATAATTTATGTCTGATTCAAACCTATGACATTCCAAAATTCTCTCAACTTTTTTGGTATTATTTTATTAGACTCCCCGCATTCTACACACCTTAATTGTATGAGTTATCTTTGACTATTGAAGTTTGAGACTCCAACACATTTTACTATCCAAACTCACCTACCCCCTGTACATACTAAAGATAATCTATGATTAAATTAGATATAGTGAATGCTATAAAAATGTTTCTCCACCTAGAAACCATTATTCATCAAAGGGTTTATATTTTCATATGCTAGTTATGATAATAATGACAAAATTAGTCCAAAATTTCATCAAAGATTTGTTGAAACTCTAAAGTAGCTTGTTCTTAAACTTTTTAGGAATCATTATTTAATTAAAAGGGCATAATTTTAAGGATATTTAAATGTATTTCTACCTCATATTGCATTTAATATCTTAGTTAATGTTTTTAATCTCCATGGTGTTCAATTCATCTTTTAGAACAATGTTTGTAATAAACTTTGTAGCTCAACCAAACCATATTGCTCCAAATTCAAAAGCATCATTAATGTAAAAGAAATTTGTATGAGTTTAAGTTATGAATTTTTGTTAATACTGATTCACGCCCCCTCTCACTATTAACTGGATGCTCTCATATTAACAATTGGTATCAGAGCATTAGGTCCTCTGTGTGTAGAATCTTAACAACTTGAGAAAAAGATCTTGAGAAAGATGATGAAAGAGGGTCCCAAGTTTACCATGGACAACTATCGGGTATGAAGTGATCAGATGAAGATATATATCAAAGGAATGGGTTCTCGGTTTTGGCATAATGTGACAAACAAGTATAAGGCTCCTACTACTAGTCCCCTGACACTTGATGAGCTTAAGGAGCAACAAGTAAACATCCAGACACTTGAAGCAATTGTAAGTACTTTGTCGGACTCTGAGTATATAGATTTTCATGGATTAGAGACTACATTTGAAGTATGGGAGAAATTAGGTTTCATTTATGGAGGTGATGAACATGTACAAAGGGCTAAGGAAGAAAGTCTTAGAGGTAAATTTGATGATATGAGAATGGTTGATGGTGAGAATATAGCACAATATGGACAAAGGATTAAGGAATTCATAGGTGGTATTAAGAATGTTGGAGTTAAAGTTGAAGAAGACACTATGGTTAGTAAGATGATTAGAACTCTCTTACCACAATATGCTATTAGGATATCTTCAATACAAGAATTGAGATCTGTTTCTAAAGATAAAGCTACTATTGATTCCCTTATTGGTAAATTGACTGCATTTGAATTAAACATCTTTGATAATAGTGTTTCTAGGCCATCTGAATCTATTTTTAAGGCTTCTTTAGCTGGTACATTTGTGAAGAAAGGAAAGGATATTTGTCATAATCATGACTACAGGTCTAGTCATGATGGTAGCAGAGGAGATGGTGATGATGAAGATCATGTGATGGAGCTTGAGGCACTATTGGCTAAAAGATTTCCTAGAGGCACTGATAAGTACAAAGGTAAACTTCCTCTGAAGTGTTTTTCCTACAATAATATTGGACACATTGCTGCAAATTGTCTTACTGGTGATAAAAAGGAAAAGTTCAAGAAATTTAAAGGAAAAGGAAATAATCATTGCTATGTTGTAGTGGATGAAGGTTTTACAGATGAGGAATCCGAGGAAGAGGACAATAAGGAAATTGTCTTTGTTGCTATGAAGGAAGATTTGACTAATGAAAAATATTTGGTATCACACATGGATATCAGTGATGAATGGATAATAGATAGTGGTTTCTCACACCACATAACCAGTGATAGGAACAAGTTCATATCTCTTAAAGAATTTTATGGTGGTGTGGTAAGGTTTGGTAACAACTCACCGTGCATGGTTAAAGGTAAAGGATCTATTTCATTGAAAGTTTTGGTAATGAAGATGATATATTTTGGGTAGATGGATTAAAAAATAACTTACTGAGTGTTGGACAATTAAATGATAAAGGATATCTCCTTGAATTTAAGATTGGAGTGTGCAGGATCCTTGGAAGTAAAGGAGAGTTTATTGCTACTGGAAAGAAGACTAGAGCTGATATTTTTCATCTGAATACTAATGTGAATAGTTATTTGGTGGCTAAGATTGATAAAGGTTAGAAAATCAAGAATTGTGATAGGTATGCCTCAACCTGTGAAACCAGACAATGTGTTGTGTAAGGACTGTCAGATGGGTAAGATGACTTCGGTATCTTTTAAGAGTAAAATTTTTTCTTTAGAGCATATCCTTGATTTTAGTTCACACTGATCTATCTGGTCCTATGAGGACTAGAAGCTATTATAGTGATAAGTACTTTATGATTTTTACTGATGATTTTTCAAAGATGACGTGGCTAACTTTTCTGAGAGAAAAGTCTGAGGATTTCAGTAAATTCAAGGAATTTAAAGCTTTAGTTGAAAAGGAAACCGAGAGGAGTTTGAAATGTTTGAGATCTGACCAAGGAGGTGAGTTCACTTCTTATGAGTATTTTGAAGTTTTGTGATGAACATGGAATTAATAGGCAGATGTCAGCACCCAAAACTCCACAACAAAATGGAATTGTTGAGAGAAGGAACATGACAATTCAAGAAGCTGCTAGAACAATCTTGATACAAGGTGTAGTACCTAAGATGTTTTGGAGGGAAACAGTTAGTATAGATGTTTATACTTTGAACCAAGTACTTGTTAAGAAACAACCAGAAGTGTAGAATAATGATGAACAAAACAATGCAGGAATAGGTGCTCAACCGGTAAATGAAGAAAGCTATGAAGAAAATGATGAACATGAAGTAGAAGGAACAACACTAGAACCAGTAATACCAAGGTATGTCAAATTAAATAATTCAGAAGACCAAATTATATGAGATAAGAATGTCGTTGTATAGACTAGAAGGAAAATCAGAGAAAACTCTTGTCTGATTTCTACTATTGAGCCTAAAACAGTAAGAGAAGCATTGAAGGATGATGACTAGATTAATTCTATAAATAAGGAATTGGATCAGATAGAGAAAGACAAGACCTAGACTTTTGTTCCCAGATCGGAAGACAAGAATGTTATAGGTACAAAATGGGTTATTAAAAACAAGTTAAATGAAGATGGCAAGGTTGTAAGGAATAAAGAAAGACTTGTTTGCAAAGGCTATGCACAAGAAGGATAAGACTATAGTGAAACCTTTACACCAGTGGCAAGATTGGAAGGTGTAAGAATGTTACTTGCCTTTGCTTCTTTTAAAGGATTTAAGGTATATCAGATGGACATTAAATCAACTTTTCTAAATGGTATCCTGGAAGAAGAAGTATATATAGAACAACCAGATGGATTTGCATAAAGTGAAGATGAAAATATGGTTTACAAATTACAGCAAGCTCTATACGGTTTGCAGCAAGCACCGAGAGCATGGTTTGAAAAATTGCATACACATTTGATCAAGATAGGATTCCAGTACACCGGTGAGGATAGTAACATATATTTAAAGAATGATGGAGATAGAATATTGATAGCATAAGTTTTTGTTGATGATATAATCTTTGGTGGTGATGATGATTTATGTATGGCTTTTGCTAAGGAAATGAAGAAATAATTTGGTCTCTTATTGGTGAGATAAAAAATTTCATTGGGTTGCAGGTCCAGCAACTAGATGGTGGAATATTTATCTTCCAAACTAAATATGTAAAAGAAGTATTGAAAACTTTTGGCATGGAAGATTGCAAACTAGTTGGTACACTGATGGTGACAGGTTGTAAGTTGTCTAAACATGATGATTCACCATCTATAGATGAAAAGGAATATAGGTTCATGATTGGTAAGATGCATTATGTTGTTCATAGTAGACTGGATATTGTACATGTTGTTGGATTGGTTGCTAGAATTCAGAAAGATCCCAAGGAGACTCACTTGGTAGCAGTGAAAAGGATATCCAGATATCTGAAAGGCACAATGGATTATGGCTTATGGTATCCTTATAAAGATGAATTTTCTTTGAAAGTGTTTACTAATGTAGATGGGACATGCAATGTTGATGATCGGAAAAGCACTACCGGTGGAGCTTTTCTTCTTGGAGGTAGATTGGTTGCTTGGACAAAAAAAAAGCAAACATGTGTATCACAGTCAATAGCTGAAGCAAAATATGTTGTAGCATCTATGAATTGTACATAGGCTATCTGGATGAGACATATGTTGGAAGGTTATAAGAAAGATATCTCTTAACTAATGATTATTTATTGTGACAATACTAGTTCTATTAATATTTCAAAAAAGCCTGTGTTACATGCAAGGAAAAAGCATATACAACTGAAATATCACTTTCTAAGGGAGAGAGTACAAGAGAAACAAGTCAAAATGGAATATGTGACAAGCAAAGAGTAGTTAGCATAAATCTTCACTAAACCTTTGCTGAAGACAACCTTTGAGTACTGCAGAGGTAAATTAGGGGTCAGACCCCTACATAAGATCAACTAAGATGCAAGAGATGCATCAATCCAGTGGGCTTATTGATTATTTTTCACTATGGATTGATGAAATGATGGCTACTTAGTAGGGGGAGAACCTTAGATGAGATTTGCAGAGATGTTGGAGACAACAACAACAACAAGAATGAATACTGGAGATGCATTTGCACCTTTGGCATTGTTGTCAAAGGGGGAGAAGAATTGTAAGAGAAAGGGGGAGAATTAATATGATCTGGAGGAGAAGAATTAGAGTAGGTGAAGTAGTGTAGTAGAAGAAGAGCAAGTGAAGGTAGCATAGAATATTGTAGTTGATAGTGGGATATGTTGGTGTTGCCATCAATTCCAAAGGGGGAGATTGTTGGTATGATTGGCATAACTGATGCTGATGGAGAATGTTGATGAACTGATAAAGGACTGTTGGTAATGATAAAGTGATGAAGAGATTGATATTATTGGCTTAATGACTTTGATCAATTATTTGTGTTGTCATTGATGGAAAACTATGTGGCAACTATTTTTTTCCTATTTATTTTGTCATCTAAGTCTTTTTGGTGTACCGGAAATGCCTTACCAGTAATAAAGACAATGAACTAGGAATTAGGACCTTAACTGATAAACGTGCAAATGTTTTGATTGGTTCTGGAGATTGGTGATGAGTCAAGTGTTGAGGTTTGGAACATGTATTTGTATCATTTTAATGTATCTTTGACCAAAACCGCATCATTCTTTGATTATTGGGAGTCATGTTTATGATTTCTGTTGTATTTTCTGTAGGGTTTAAGAAGGGTTTTAGAACCAGTAACAAATTATTTTAACCGGTGATCTTTTATGGTTTGGAGGTGATTTATATCATGTTTAAATAATGATGGCGATGTGGCACAACCCATGTGAAAAGATAAGTTGACATTTTGGCGCGATTAAGGATAGAATTTATTGGGAAACAACGAAGAGCATATAAGAGTGTTTTATGGGTTTGACTACTTATCAGATTGAGTTGCTATGATGAGTTACGATCATTAAACTGCTATTATTGTCTTGAATTTTTTTTAATGATTTGTATTGTAAATTCATTTGAATTTTGGTGTATCTAGGGTTTTGTAACTGACTAAGATGTAAAGGTTATTTAGGTTGGTATAGTTGATGTTTAGTGTGTTAGTGATTTGAGAAAAGAGTGTGAACTCGAACCAATGTGGTATATCTACAAGAGTGTAGCAGATTGGAGCTAAATTGGATCTGAACAAGCAAGGAGTTAGTGCTATTTCCAGATCGTTCATCTGTTGTTCCGTAAAAGTTGTAGCAGACAAAATCCCTTAACCGAGTAGGTTCTAATAGGCCTCAAATTGTAAATCCCTTAACCTGGTAGCTCAACATTTGAGTCTTAAATCCTCTTGCGAGGTTTCTTCTAACAGGGCAAAGCTCCTAAAAGGGCTCATCGTAGAAATCCCTTAACTGGGTGACTCCTAAGAGGTTTTGCTCCTAACATGGCATCATTGTAAGCTCCTAAACATGGCATCATCATAATCTCCTAACCAGGCTAGTCTCCTAATAGGGCACATTTTGAAAGAGTGCACAATTTTTGTGGGTACCAATTCCCACCATTGTTTTTCCCTATTTTGGTTTCCATGTGAAAATTCTAGTGTTCATGTGGTGAATGCTTTTGATGTGTTATTTTGATTTACTTTCAGTTTATGCATGTTGATGAACACTTAATGAGCAGTTCTGATAAATCAGTTTAACAGTTGTATATCAGTGATTAACAGTACTGGTAAATAGTTTATTACTAGTTTATGATTGATTTGATGAAGTTTTATCAGTTTAAGTTTAAGTTATGAACTATTTTTAATACTGATTCACCTCCCCTCTCGGTATTAACCGGATCCTCTCAGATTAGCATGCTCCTAATTTATTCCTATGATATTTTTACTCACTTCCTAGTAGTTATCATGTGATTTTAAAAATAATCATAATACAACAAAGATTGTGAGTTGGTGATGATGGGTTTTCTCACATCATCTAAGTTTTTATCATTCTTAGCCTATTATCTACAAGTTGTATATCAAAATGATAGCTACACGTATTCTAATTTGAATTTTCATGTAATGGTTAGACATCAAGCCAATATATGGGTCTACTAACCTATAAATTAATTATACTACATTAATAGATGTGCATTTGAGCTATAAATGAATTGAATATATTATATTAATAGTGTATAATTTTTTTTTTAATTATATATCTTTAATAACAAATATTTCCACAACAATTTGTAATGACTTAGGGGAATGTAAAGTCACAACTATATATATCCTCTCATCAAATTAAATAGTGCGACCATAAATATAGAAGTTTGATATATGTATGAAAACATCTAAAAATTACAAATACTTGGTAACATGGTTAGGTTTTATTCGACAAGGGTCATTGTTGTTCTGATATAGATCATTAAGTATGCACATTATATTTTATATAGTATGCAATTTCACTAAAATAAAAATATGGTTTTATTGATGTTGTATTGAATATTTCCTTTTTTAATTTCTTATTCATGATTTAATTGCCCAATGGAGTAGGCACTGACCCATATTGGTTCAAGGTCAAACACTTTTATTTAAATAGTATCACTTTTCTAGTTTGTTGTTGGAGTAGATTAGTGTTAGTTTAAGCTATGCATGTTTTTAATGATTTAATATTGTTAACTAGGGAATTATTTTAAGCTGTCCTAAATGCCAAATATTCAAAAAAATATGTTTATTGTATTGGAAACTTGCCACAATGTATGAAAAATTGAAAGATTATTATAAGAGGTTATAACATTTCTCGAACCCATAGATGCACATGCAATGTGCATTATTAGCTATATAGAACTCTAACTGAGCACTGAGCTAGTTGATCTTAACCTAGTAACAAATATTTGGGACAGCTCTAGGAATATTGCATTAAAATTAAGTTAACCTTAAAGTGTATAAATTTTAACCACTAAAAATAGGCCTTCAACCATCCAAAATATATTAATTAGTGACAAAGAGGGGCAAAATGTAGACACCTATTTTTGTACATAATTTATTATATATCCCCATCTATATTGGCATGGTGTGATGGTGAAGTTATGGTGTTGTTATTCTTACCATAAAGATTCATAGTTTTGGGTCAAAAGCATTAAACAAACCATCATATATCCTATAAATTATTTATTAGTTATATATCCCTATCGGTATTGGCATGGTGTGATGGTGAAGTTATGGTGTTGTTATTCTTGCAATAAAGATTCATAGTTCTAGGTCAAAAGCATTTACCATTTTTAAAAAAAAATCAAACCATCATATATCCTATTAATTATTTATTAGTTATGATTTATTTGAATATTTTGAACAACTCAGATTGTCATCACTCCATTCGTCCCATTAATTTATCTATTTGATTATTTTACATATCGTAAATTAAATATATATTTAATATTAGTCAATAGACTTCCCCTTTGAGAAAGCCTCACCATCATAAACATCTTGAACAACTTAGATTGTCATCACTCAGGCATGCTTGGTTGGCTTTTAAAGTTCAAGAATTTTAATTGGTTTTATTTTTTTCATGGTATTCTCTTTCTATTATTTATATTTCACATAAGTTAATTTACTTAACATGAACCATGTAAGCTTTGTTCATAGTAAGATTTCTTTTTAAATTGGTTAAAAAATGACAAGAAAAATTGTGAGAAAATAGTTTATATTCATTTTTAATTGGTTGTTAAATAATTTATTATAAATTCAATGAATCCAATAATATCATAAGTTAATCTATTTGACATGAATGTGTAAGCTTTTTTCATGGTAATCTTTTTAAAAAAAAATTGATTAAAACATGACAAAAAAATTGTGAGAAAATAATTTATATTCATTTCTAATTTGGTGTTAAATAATTTATTGGCAACTTTTAGAAATTCAATTAATACAATAGTACTGCCGTTCTCAAGTACATCAAAACATATGTAGATTTTTATTACTATATAATAGTTACCCAATGTTAAAATACATTTAAGTTTTTACCTTAATCCTTGAACCTTGTATAGGTACAAGTGCTAGTTTGTTTAATTCACCTCTAAAATATTTTATCATTGCCCTTAATTTATTCACATGGATCAAATATATAATTGGGTCATCATGTGATGAGCCCCTCTTTCACATTTTTGACTAAGCTTGTCTAAATTCATTGTATGGAGACACTTCCATAAAGTCAAACAAACATTTTATCTAATCTATTCATTCCAAACAAAACCTCTTAATCGGATCCATCCACATAAGGATGTTGTCATAATGCAACTCCTAACCCTAAATAAAATCAATTATGTGACACTTGTCTCATGTCTCCAACTTTGATCTTAACCCTAATCTTCATTCAATATCAATCATCCATCATCAATATAGCTTAGGGCTTGATTTTGCATCTTGAGAATTCTATAAAAAGGAGAGGTCTCATACCTCATTTGCATATTTTCTTTATCATGATGTTATGCTGTCCAATTTTCTATCTAAATCTTCTTCAATCTACGGAGAAATAAAGATTTTAGGTGAAGGTATTGTGTCTTTATTATTGATAAAATTAAGTGTTGCAAAGAAAATATGTACTCTGTAGTCCATGAGAAGAAATTATTGACCATAATATTTATTGTAGTTTACCATCTTACAAACACTAATGCTCTCTGTGAGTTGTATTATTGCTTGTGTTGTTTCAAAGATTCAAAACCAAAAAAATGCAGTCAGGCATGGGAAGGAGAAAAAAGGTTTTAGATGAAGGTATTGTGTGTATTGCAATTATTCTCCACTTTTTTAACCTTTAATCTTTTATTCTCTTTCATATTGATTTTCTCTAAAAGGCCATGCAAAGAAATTAATCCCTAGCATATTTATTGTAATTTACCATTACAAGCTTTATATGTTAACCATCTTACAAGTGGGAAAGATGCATTATGTCGGAAGTTATCTATGAACTCTATTAGTGTTTGTCCTATTGCAGTGATTCCAAACACAAACATCCAATCAGACATTGCTTCAAAATCTAATGAACAAATTGTAGATCAAGAATTCAATCTAAAGAAAAAAAGAGTTTTAAATGAAGGTATCGTGTATTGCAATTATCTTCCATTTTATGCACCTTCAATTTTTTTATTATATTTCATCAATCTTTTAATACCTTCCATCATAATTTTCTCAAAAATTTATTAAGCCAGACAAAGGCCAAAGGCCATCAGAAGAAACTATTCACCAGCATATTTATTGTATTTTACCATTACAAGTTTTATATGTTAACCATCTTATAAGTGACAAAGTCATCTATGAATTGTATTATTGTTGTGTTGTTGCAGTGATTCCATACAGAAAAATCAAATTAGGCATGGTTTCAACAGGTAAGGAGCAAATTGACCGGCATCCTCAATTTGGGGCCACAAACTCTACTGATGTAAGATTACAAATATTTGGCCCAAACAGAGAAGAGTATGAGGGAAATCTTCTTCGCCTTCATTCTCAAACTCTTCAAGCTTCCGATTTTTTTAAGACTTTGTCATCAGAGCGCTAGTCAATCCTTTGAAAACAATTCTATGTATTTTTCTACTTCATCTCATCGTTTCTCCGATGTGGATGAATGCCTGGAAATTCTATCTGTTGCTTCGGAATTGTTAGTGGATAAACTTATGCAACAATGCATGAGATATCTGGAAGTTGTTCGTTGGAACTCTGAGCAAGAGTCCAAAATTAGAAATCTATTATCCTCTCTGAATTTGAGCGTCTTGCCCGATTTGAATGCACGGATTGATAAACAGAACAATAACTATTTAGACTTTGTGAGAGAGAATATCAAGGCAATGATATCTTTTGTTTCCAGTTGTGACTGTGCCGAAAAGAAACAACCAATTATTTTAGAGGAATTTAAAGCTAACATTGCAATTGCTGTGATATCAAGTACTGAAAATAATCCGGCAAATGAGGAGCATTCTTATTTTGCCCTGCTGTGGCCCTTTACTCTAATGAAACTCCCCTGCAAAGGGAGTCTTGACGCCACAGTGACTCCCGTTTCAACAATTATCTTCCCATTTCCTAGAGCCTCCAGACACCCCAATTATCTTCGATTGATGTCAGAAGGGTTCAGTTTTTCACATAATATCCTCATTGTGGCTTCCATGGTCGTCCTATCACACTGAACAATTACATTAAAGGGCGTGAGCTGGGAAGAATCACTTCCATAGAGAGGCAGCACAACGCTTTTAATGTTAGCTTTAGACACATTAAAATTGAAAACGGTAGGCTCGCACATATTAGCAATTTTAGCTTCGAAAGCCTCTAATATGATTTGCTTGCACACATCTGCAATGCCTGAAGATGCATCTCCCTACAAATTGGCTCACTGCTTCTCGAATATTTGGTTGCCTCTCATCGACACAGTCTTCACTGGAAAGAAAAGAGATCATTGTTTTGACATTCTCTATGACAAAATCTAAAATCTAAAATGACATTCTCTAGTCCAAAATCTAAAATGTTTTAAAGCATAAAGGTGAAAAATTTCTGTCATGGCTTACACAATACATCTGTTTCTTGCCCCATATAATAAAACTCGACAAAATCATGATAATGAAAGGAAAAGATTGAAGGTAAATAAAATGGAAGATAAATGTAATTGACACACAATACCTTTATTGAAAATCTTTATTTATGCTTAGATTGAGAGTTGAAATAAAGTGCACTCTGATTCCATTTGATTTGTTCCCTAATGGAAGATTAGATAGAAATTTCTTCAGCATAAGGCTATGAAAGAATATTTAGATAGAAAATTGGACAGCATAAATAATGATGATTGAAGATATGTAAATGGTCTGAGAGGCCTTTACTTTATAGAATTCTCAAGAGCAACAATAGATTAGATAGAAGATTAGATAGAAAATTAGATAAAAAATTGGGTACAATAAATAATGATGATTGAAGGTATGTAAATGATGTGAGAGGTTTTTACTTTATAGAATTTTCAAGAGGCAAAATCAAGAGCAACAATAGATTGATAATGGATGGTTAGAGTGAAAATTAAGGTTAAACTCAAAGTTTTAGTCATGTGACAAGTGTCACATGATGGATTTAATATAAGGTTAGGAAGTGCATTAAAGAAACATTCTTATGTGAAGGGCTAAGATTAAGAGGTTTAGTTTAGAATGAATGGATGAGATGAAAAGTTAGTTTGACTATTGTGAGGTGTCTAGATTCAATGAATCAGACAAGATTTAATTAAACATGTGAAAGGGAAAGTTGTCATGTGATAGAAAATTTATATTATAATCCATGTAAACAACTGAAAGGTGGGATTGAATGGACAATAATAAAGAAATAAAATTAATTTTTAAAATCATCTAAATAAATAATAAATATTTATTTCATTAATGGGATCAAGTGAAGGACAATTTAATAATTAAAAAATAATAGATATATACATAATTACATCTAGGATAGAATGAGAGAAATGATGAAATTATTAAAATAGATTATATGTATTTATTAAATAGAATTAAATGTAAATAGGTATGGACAAAAACAATTATCTACATTTTGCCTTTCTTGAGATGATATTGCAACTATTTTGAGAGTGAATAATACTTATACACTTTGAGCTTAAATTAAATTTAATAAATTACATTCCTAGAGGTGCCCTAACAAGAGATTACAACAACAATTAGCAACTATACCCAAATTAGTACTTGACCATAAGTATTTGTGACTAGGTCAAGATCATTGTAGATGCATTTATGGATTCAAGAAATCTTACAACTCCTTACAATAATCAATTAATTTTCATAGATTGTGAAAAGGTCTAAAGATAATTATTTGAGTATTTAGCATTTAGGATAACTTAAAATAATTTCTTGGTTAACAATGCTAAATAATGAAGAACATACATAACTTTAAGTAACACAAATCTACTCCTACAACTAGATATAAAAATTATAATATTTAAATAAAATTCTTCATTAAGTAATGAAATTATGAATACCAAGTTAAAATGGAATATATTCAATACAACATCAATAGAATCATATTTTTTATTTTAAGAAAACCAAAGTTTATATAAAATATAATGTGCATATGCAATAATCTATCTCAGAACTACAATGACTCTTGTGCAAGAAAATATGACCATTACAAAGTATTTGTAATGTATAATATGTTTTCATCATACATCAAACTTCTACTATAGTTGCACAAGTGAATGTGGTGAGAAGAAATATATAGTTGTGACGTTGCATTCCGTAGAAGTTTTACAAACTGTCATGGAGATATTCAATATAAAATATATACAATAAAAATCCTTTATACACTATTATATAATAATTTCAATTCATTTGTGTAATGTGGAAAAAATTAGGATTTCGACCCAAAAGAATAAAAACCACTAATTTTTCACTTAGGGGACATTACATTGAAAAGGGCATGGGGAATCCACTAGATCTAGTCATGAATCACATCAAGAGTAAATGCTAAGTGAATTTGGATTGAATGTGTGTTCCTCTTTTGTGAGTTGAATTGTTGAAATAGGGTAAAATGCTAAAAATTGAAGGTAAAACTGAGAAAACAACGAGCTACAGACGCAAGATTTTACACGCACGTAGATTTGAGCAATACAAGCCAAAAATGAACTTACTCCCTGAAATTACCCAAAAAGTATCATGAGTGATCAGACTTTTGTCACACCAAAGGGGGATGATTCATCTATGTGAACAAAGCTTAATTTGAAGGGAGCAGCTCCATAGCTATT
>NW_026730241.1:0-19000 GCF_030272615.1 Cryptomeria japonica
AAATGAAACAATTACATTAACAACTTACATGAAACGAACAAAAATGAAACTCTAATTGAAAACAAGAAAATGGACTTCTCTATTGCATTTCAGAAAAGCAAAATGTGTTCTCTAAGGCAATCGACAAACAATGATCAATGATCCACGATTAACCATTAGCCCCTTACAGATGCCAATTGTGTCTTTTTATACATACATCCTCTGTTTGGAACTCCTCCAATTGGATGAGATGAATCTTGTTACCAACGGTTTCCATTTGCAACTACACCAATGGTTTGAAATTTAACCATCCGATCTTTCTTGATCTCTTTATGTGCTCTGCCACTTGGCACTCCCTGATTGGCTCTGGGGTCCCTATCCTGCTACCTTAGCATGACCTCACTAACCACTTGGAATGAAGCTATTTTTTGTCGGGCCCCATCTTGGTCGCCAAGTCGCGGAGCATAAACTTCGTGCATCTTGCCATCATGGTATAGCGACAATCGTCTGATCATCCCGAACTTGCTTACCCGTTAACCCATCTGAGTTTCTCTTATGCTGAGCCCCACCACTTGGTCGCCAAATCACGGATAATAAGTTCTGTGCATCTCTCTATTGTGGTATAGTCACCGCCATTGATCCACCTTCAACCTACACGATGGTTAACTCGCCTCTTTTTGCACGTGCTTTGTCACCAAGTTGTGAGGATTACCTAGCGATCATCTTCCCATCACGATATAGCAATAGTTGTTGGATCATCCATGATCACCATCTGAATACAGGTCAAGTTAATCATCGGGGTAACGTGAAACCGCTCCTTCCGATACCCGATACAACCACTCCAAACTCTGGCGAACTCATCGGGGTAGGTCTTGTCGATAAGATACATTATAAAAACTGTAATTAAACAATCATACAAATGGACTAGACACAATCCTTATGTATTTACATGACCACTGGAAGGTCTCACAAGCTAAAATTGGTTAAGGGCATTTCAACCCTTAGTTGCTCCTGCACCATTGCCCCTAGTGATTTGACAACATCCTTAAGGTATTTTAAATGTTTCTATTCATTGAAAACAAATAAATGAAGAAAATAATATACTAGGTACTAATTTCTCAATCACCAAGATTAGATTTTTGAGACACATGCTAGATCCATACTTTGAAAATCGAACTCAATCCATTGATTTGCCTATGAGATAGTGATAGTTTAGTACAACATCCAAAACAATGAGCACACCTTGTTATCCTTTATTTATGTGAACACAAATTAGATATTTTCACATCATTAGGTTGCATTCTTCCTCAAAATTCCAAAAAATAAGTATCCCAAACCCTTGCATTTACTTTCCTTTCTTAGAATTTAATTTTAAATTATCCATTTCCATATAATTCAAATTATTCATCTAGGTTAGTTTATGCTTATATTCATGCATTTCATTTGCTTAGCGTAGATTACTTCTAGCATAAAAAAATTATTTTCCATTGTATTTTGGTGAATTTATCTCATCTTATGCCACCCTAGGGTTTTACTATAGGTTTTGTACCTTCACTATTTTGTGGCTTGGTATCTATACATTATACTTCATTATCACTTGAAATATTGTGAGGGTTTTTGTTATTTTCATTTCTACTTCATTAAAATGCACATTTTATTTCAGGGTTAATATTTACTGTTGGATATCTCTTTTTGTGACCATACCCACCCTTACATACTCCATTAGGGTTTCATTTTTAGATCTAAAATACCCAACTCACCCAAGTGTATAAAGATGAGCAACCTAGTATGACACCAAAAGAGGAAGAGGAGACTTGTATAAATATAATTTGTGTTTGAGAATGGATAAAAGATCTTTGGATCAAGGAATTTTGACACATAACAATATTATTACATAAAGGGAGGAAAGAGAAGTCTTCCCCACTCAAAATTACTTGCCCTTAAACAAGTTCAATTCAGGATGCTCCAAAATTCATGATGCTCCTCACATGGAATCTTCATCAAGGTCTTTCCATTAGAATAGACACTCGGCAATCTCTTAGCTCCTCATCTTCCTTTTTTTCACATCCATAACTAAATCCAAAATAAAAGTTTGTTTCTCTTCTTCATCCAATGGAGTGATACACCAAACATTGAAGACATTGCGAACTCTACTTTTCTCAAGTATTTCCAAATTCTATGCTAGTTAATCAATTTATCTCAATTTTTTTAAGGACTTTTAGAAGTGAGCTCTAAGCTTTCCTACTCTACTTATATGCATGGATGATTGTCTATAGTCATATAGGTACACAAACACCTTTGTTTGAACCATCTTAAATGCCCTATGCTAAATTGATATTTCTCATTGTTATAATTTGAAAGCTAATTAGCTAGATTTATAATCCTATATTTTATTGATGGCATTGGCTACTTATGATCCTTCTCTTCCATTAAAGAGTTCTCATATAAATCTTAAGATGGGAACCTAATCTAATGAGAATAAAATCTATATTTATGCTTCTATTGAAAATAATATATGGATAATTCTCATTATAATAAATTTATAATTATATAACTAAAATTACACTCATGACAAAGCAATTTTATAAATTAGCTTGTTAGTTTGGCCAACACTAAAAATCCTACAAAAAGTTATCTAATATGATTTAAAATGTCTTCATTGATTATACATAATGATATCAAATTTTATAAGATATTAGTGCTAAAATTGCTTCATCTACTTTGCCAATAGGATATCTCCTCTTCGTTTTCTACTTGATTATGTAAAAATATCGATTGAAGTCAAATGTTTAATATTAGGTCAAATATGCAGTAAAACTCAATGTGATGCAATAAAGAGAGAGAAATGATATATTTGATAAGTATAAAACAAATTATACCATGATAAACTCTACATTCATTTATATACACCCATTATATATTAAGATTCTTCAATGGCTTATACATATCTCATATTATATTTGTCATGTTTTACTCTCACTTATCGTCTTATTTATTTAATATACATTTAATTCATATATTTCATACTCTTATCTCCCATGTTTCAGTTCTCTGTATAGACCATTAATACCTTTCACAATTCCATGTTCCATCATATATTTTTATAATAATACTTAATTATCTTATTCTCAAGAATTCAACTTTTTATTTAATTATATTTTATATTTCTATAGCCTATTTAAGTATACTAGGCATGTGATTTAGGGCTATATAACTTGTATATATGAGTCTATAAATGCTCCAAATTATATTTGTGGTACTTGAAAACCTTATATATCTAGCCATCACTACCATTAGCCCATATTCTACATTACTCCTACTAACATTTTCTAACCCCATAGTAGTTCTTCCACCTAAATTAGTATACACCATACATTGTTTATCCTTTTTTCAACTTCCCACCTTCTAAATTACCTTCATACCTATCTTATCCACCACTATCTGACTAATCACAACTACTCTTGGTGATTGTATTCCTACATCTACCATCCTTTCTCATACAATGTCTATTCCTTATTATATCCCTATATCAAATCCCATGGATACATTTCCTTTTCCTTCCTATTCTATGTCCCTTTCTTAAATTATCATCTCTTTCATTCCACATATTTCTCAAACCTATCCAACCTCTACCTATTCCCATGCACATGCTTTGTTATTCTTACTCTTCTATTTCACTTTCCTAACATATTACCCATTTCATCCCTCATACTTATCACACCTATTCATATACACACAATAATGGATTTAAGCCTTCTCTTATCAACAATCCACCCTTCAACCTACATGTGCCAAATCATAATGAAAATAGTGGAAGTAAGAAACAATAAGAAAGGTAATAAAGAATTCAATGATGAAACCTTTTTTCTTAATATATAATTCCAAGAGTGATATCAATTCATATTTAAGATCATTTATTATCACTTGAGTATAATTTTAATATGAGAAAAAATTCTCTATTAATTATTTCTATGAAATTTTAAGGGCTATATACTATAGAATGATGTTTTTACTACCCTTTTTGGGAATCAAAGGGTGAATGCCATTTTTCTGAGTATTTCCTTGTGCCATTACCAATGTTGTAATAGTTGCAAGAAATCTAAAAGATTTTATGTTTGATGTATTTTCTAATAAAATCCTAAATCTATGCAAGTTGTTATATTTTTATAGTTGCAGGTTTATCCATCCCAATAAACCATTCATTCATCCTCACCTTTTCCCTTCATCCTTATCAACTCATTGGACTTCCCCTTGTTGGCATTCCTTATCTCTCATACCCAAACTCAAATTTATTTGGTGTTAAGCATTTTTCTATCTTCTTGAATCCTGTGGACCTCCTCTATTTTTTAACTCGAGCCAATTTTTCCTTGATTTGTTTAACAAAGTTGTAGTTGTAGGATTTTATCTAATTTTGTTCTTGTATCCTGTCATCTCAATCCCCCATGTTTTAAAGTTTTCAAATATTTTTTGTCCAAATTTAAACCATCTCTTCACACCATTCCTTGTTCACCAACTCCAACCTCCTAACTTAGAGACCTTTACATTGAGTACTCTTTTAGTGTTGGAATTTTGAATTTCCCTCTCCCCAAGCACTTTTCATAATGTATGTGTGACCCCCAACCTTTGACATTCCCACATTCTGTCACCTTTTTTGGTTTTTTTTTTTTTAACACTTACCCCATTCCACATACCTTAATGGTACAAGTTATCTTTGACCCTTGAAGTTTGAAAATATCATAATTTTTACCATCCAAACTTGATTACCCTTGGTAACTACCGAAATCAAAATTATGACTAAAGTTGTTATATTGACCACTAGAAAATAGTTTCTCCAACCTAGAAATAGTTATTCTTTAAAATGGTTTGGATTTTCATGTAGGTTACAACAATAAAGATAAAATTGACCTAAAATTGCTCAAATGATTTTTTTTTGATAAAGATAAACAGGTTTTATAGGGACCTAAAACCCATAGTATTACAGACCAAGGCCAACAGCCAACTAGAAAATAAACCTAAGCAAAATAGGGGACAAACCCCACACAGACCTAAAGCCAAAACAACAAAAACAATAGAACCAAAAAGGAGGGCAAGACACTCAACTAAGAGAGTGCACCAATTCAATATTTTTTTGAACAATCCTCTTATTAATTTTATCCAAATCCTCCATGATGAATCTAGAGGTTCCCTAGTTCTGTCTCTGATTCTTGGTTCTATTGCAAGGACCCGAGCTAGTATTCCCACCACCAGCACTCTGTCCACCCTCCAAGGCATTCATTTTCTGCCTTTCCCCCAAGGGAGGGTCAGTGCCGATGGTTCTAGTTCTATAGTCGGCTATCATGGAATTAATTTTCTCCAAACCATCAACACTATTTTTCATCGCCTCCCTATTGATTTCCACCAGATTGTTTAGGTTTTCCTTGATATCACTCACATACTCTTCCAGCTTCTCAATTTTGTGCTCATGGATGACCTTTATAGTTTCAACATCTTGAGATATCTTCTGGATCATGCTCATGATCTTCTCAATTTTACTGGGCCCAATGGATTCCTTGAAAGCATTAATAATTCCCTTAATCCCATCTTTAAAGGATCCAATTTCCTTATCCACCCACTTCCGATAGTTCTCCTAACTTCTAGTAGCCTCCAAAAATAGATTTCCTAGCACCTTCACCTCCTTTTTCTCACCTTTATTTTCCTGATTCACAAACACCTATTTCTCATTACCCACATTTATGGGGATGTCCAACCTAATCTCGTGGTCCAGAAATTTAGACCCACTAAATTTGGTTAATTTCATTTTCTTTTTGGTGGGGGGCTCCAGGTCTTGCATTTTCCTGCTACTAGATTTGAACTTACTTGTCACCCACCTTGGAAGATTAGTTTTCTGGCTATTGTTAGTTCTCAGGGCCACCATAAACTCCCCTTCTTTCTTTGGTTTATACTTAGGGTCCTCTGTATCCTTGATATCACACCAATCCATGGCAGTACCACTGTTATCCTCATCCATCTCCGTGTCAGAAACAAACTGCACATCAACATTAGAGAAGGAAATGTGGGTTTTATCCTTGGGGGAGGGTTTCACTTCATGAGCTTGGGTGTATTCCATAATCATCAAGATAAGCCCTTAATGAATCAAAGGGTTATCCTGGTTTTCAAAATGTTTAACTAAACTATTCTCCAAAGATGAAACCAAGTACAAGGGGATGGAAATAATTCTATCATGCCTAAAATGATTGAAGATTGTAAAATGAGGCGTGAAAATCATAGCATATCTACCATCTAGGGTGATGTACCTCATGACGAATTCCGCCATATAAGCCCAGAGGGAAATCAACTCTTTCCTATTATAACCACCATCCACCATTTTTGTAACCCTCTGTCGTTCCATTTCCTTATCATAAAAGGCAACAATAGCTTCCTCACTCGACTTCTTGTCTCTATATAATTTTCTACCTTTCATATCCAGACCAGTAATAGTGGTAACCAAGGTTTCATCGACATGAAACTTCGCATCGAAGGCAATCAGCACAGCCTTATTCCAACCTTTGACAAAGCTTTCGGTAACAATGGCAAAATTACCATGCAGTCTCTCCAAAAAGGGCACCATCTCACTGTCAGAAATTTCCTCCCAAACCTCCTTATTCTTCTGCCACTTATCATAGGTCATGGGTTCAAACCTATTCTTTTCACCTCCCATTCTATAGCTCGAGCAATTCAAACAACAAGACTTCAGAAAAACCAGAAGGAAATAAAACCAGAAACAGGGTAGACTGAAAGTTCTACAAATTCTCAAAGTGGTAATAATTTGAAATACCACCCAAACAGCTCCCGTCCCATCATAATATTTTATCATTAATTTTATTGGAAAGGGCGAAGATCTTAGCATCATTTCTTGCTAGGTCACACAAAATTTTTGAGAAAGTTTCCCTTCCTCTCCACCATTTACACGCCACATTATCAACCACCAAGTTGACCAAATGATTCGTCGATTTTTTTCCTTCATTGAAAACATGCGAGATCTTGAAATCCTCTAGGTTGACAATCATTTCAAGGTAGTCCTTGATTAAGTTTGAAATAGTCCACCTAGGCACCGTGCATCCCTTAATACATTTGAAAATGTTAAGCGAGTCACTTTCTAGCCAGACCCATTTGAACCCCTCCTTGCTCGCCATGTGTAGTCCTATGTAGGTGGTGTTGGCCTCTGCGAAATGGTTATTCTGGGTTCCGAAAGGGAGCGTCACTGCAGAGACCAGCAAACCCAAATGGTTCCTCGTCACTCCCCCACAGCTAGCCGGCCAAGGATTTCCTTTGGCTGCCCCTTCAATATTAATTTTGATCCACCCCAAAAGGGGCAGATTCCAAGAACCATTCTCTTTGGTATGTTTAGTATATCTAACCCTTGCCACAATCTATGAAAATTAATTGATTATTGTAATAAGTTGTAAGATTTCTTGAATCTATAAATGCATCTACAATGGCCTTGACCTAGTGATAAATGCTTAGGGTCAAGTATTCATTTGGGTATAGCTACTAATTGTTGTTGTGACACTATATTTTAAGAGATGTAAAATCTTGTTCATGACACCTCTAGGAATATAATTGATTAGGTTTAATTTAAGCCCAAAATGTATAAGTATTATTCACTTTCAAAATAGTTGCAACACCATCTCAAGAAGGGCAAAATGTAGACACCTATTTTTGTGCATACCTAATTACATTTAATTTTACTTAATTAAAAATATATTATATATTTAAATAATTTCACCATATATCCCATTCTATCACAACCTTTAATTAATTATATATATTATTTATTTAATTATTTTATCTTTGGCTTGATCTCACTAGTTAAATAAATATTTATTTTATTGAATTAATTTTACAATTTAAATTTATTTCTTTATTATTGTCCATTCAATCCTACCTTTAAGTTGCTTACATGGATTGTAGTATTAAATTTCTATCAAGTGACAAGTGTCCCTTTCACATGTTTAATTAATCTAGACACTTCCCAAAAGTTAAACTAGCTTTTCATCTCATCCATTAGTTTTAAACAAAATCTCTTAATCTTAGCTCTTCACATAAGAATGTTGCTTTAATGCACTTCCCAACCCTAAATTATATCCATCATGTGACACTTGTCACATGGTCACAACTTTGAGTTTAACCCTAATCTTTACTCTAATTTTAGCCAAGCATTATCAATCTATCCCTTGATTTTATCTCTTGAGAATTCTATAAATTAGAGGCCTCTAACATTATTTACATATCTTCATTCATCATTATCTATGTTGTTCAATTTTCTATATAAATGTTATGTTCTTCCATGGTTATGCCTAAGAAATTTATATTTAATCTAACAAATCAAGTAAAATTGTGAGAAAATAGTTTATATTCATTTCTAATTGATTGTTAAATAATTTATTAATAACTCCTTAGAAATTCAATGAATGCAATAGTATTTCTAGTTACAAATATGCAATGTGTCAAAAATACGTAGATTTAAATTATTAAATAATAGTTACACAATGTTAAAATGCATTTAAGTTTTTACCTTAATCCTTGAACCTTGTATAGGTACAAATGTTAGTTTGTTTAATTAATTTTACAATTCACTTTTAAAATCTTTTATCATTGCCCTTAATTTATTCACATGGATCATAATATATAATTGCCATCATGTGACAAGTGTCTCTCACATTTTTTACTAACCTTGTCTAAATTCATTATATCTAGACACTTCTTCGAAGTCAAACAAACTTTTCATCTAATCCGTTCATTCCAAACTAACCCTCTTAATCCTAGCCATCCACATACGGATGTTGTCATAATGCAACTCCTAACCCTAAATAAAACTCATCTTGTGACACTTGTCTCATAACTCCAACTTTGATCTTAACCCTAATGTTCATTCAATCTTAACCATACATCATCAATGTAGCCTAGCGCTTGATTTTGCCTCTTGAGAATTCTATAAAGCAAAGGCCTCATACCTCATTTACATATCTTCTTCTATTATGATATTATGCTGTCCAATTTTCTATCTAAATCTTCTTCCATAGATTTATGCTGAAGAAATTTGTATCCAATCTTCAATTATCTTGTTGGGCTCAATCTACGGAGAAATAAAGATTTTAGGTAAAGGTATCGTGTCTTTATTATTGATTTTAACCTACTTTTATGAAATGTGGTAAAGAAAAGATGTTACTGTGTAGTCCATGACAAAGAAATTATTCACCATCATATTTATTATAGTTTACCATCTTACAAGTACTGAAGTTATCTATGAGTTGTACTAATGCTTGTGTTGTTTCAGTGATTCCAAACAAAAAAATCCAATCAGGCATGGGAAGGAGAAAAAGGCTTTTAGATGAAGGTATTGTGTGTATTGCTATTATTCTCCACTTTTTTTACCTTTAATCTTTTATTCTCTTTCACATTGATTTTTTCTAAAAGACCATGCCAAGAAATTATTCACCAGCATATTTATTGTAATTTACCATTACAAACTTTAAATGTTAACCATCTTACAAGTGGAAAAGATGTAATGCAATTCTCATTTGGAATCCTCATCTCATTTATTTTTGCACTGTCAATTTTCCTCCAGCTGTTGGTATTGGCTCTTTGATAAATTGGATTGGTCTTCTTCTTTATGTTCAGATCTTCTTTCCCAGTTCAGATCCTGGCCTATCATGTTTGCTTCCTCTTTTTATTCCTGTTTATGGATAATTGCCCCTTCAATCATCATAAGAGGTTATCTATGAACTCTATTCGTGTTTGTACTATTGCAGTGGTTCCAAACACAAACATCCAATCAGAAATGACTTCAAAATCTAATGACCAAATTGTAGGTCAAGAACTCAAACTAAAGAAAAAAAAGGTTTTAGATAAAGGTATTATGTATTGCAATTATCTTTCATTTTATTCACTTTCAAATTTTTATTATATTTCATCAATCTTTTATTACCTTCCATCAGGATTATTAAGTGGGGCAAAGGCCATCAAAAGAAATTATTCACTGGACAAGTTTATATATTAACCATCTTATAAGTGGCAAAGTCATCTATGAATTGTGTAATTGCTGTGTTGATGCAGTGATTCCAAGCACAAAAATCAAATCAGGCACGGATTCAACAGCTAATGAGCAAATTGACCTGCGGCCTCAATTTGGGGCCACAAACTCTGCTGATGTAAGATTACGAATATTTGGCCCAAACAGAGAAGAGTATGATGGAAATCCTCTTCGCCTTCATTCTCAAACTCTTCAAACTTCGGACTTTTTTAAGGCTTTGTTATCAGAGCGCTGGTCTTCTAATATCCGACCATTTGAAATTGAGGTAACCACTGATCAATCCTTTGAGAACTATTTAAAATGCATCGAGATGATGTATTCTTCTACTTCTTCTCTCCGTTTTTCCAATGTGGATGAATGCCTGGCAATTCTATCTGTTGCTTCGGAATTGTTAGTGGATAAACTTATGCAACAATGCATGAGATATCTGGAAGCTGTTCGTTGGAACTCTGAGGAAGAGTCCAAAATTAGAAATCTACTGTCCTCTCTGAGTTTGAGCGTCCTGCCCGATCTGAATGCACGGCTTAATAAACAGAACAATAACTATTTAGAATTTGTCAGAGAGAATATCAAAGCAATGTTATATTTTCTTTCCAGTTGTGACTGTGCCGACAAGAAACAACCAATTATTCGAGGAGCAGTGGGCAAATTTATAGTAGAAAATTTGCAGGAAGATGAATCTTCAGGGATCGCAGAAATGTGCAGGCATATCATTTTAGAGGAATTTAAAGCTAACATTGAAATTGCTGTGACATCAAATACTGAAAAAAATCTGGCAGATGAGGAGCATTCTTATTTTGCCCTGCTGTGGCCCTTTACTCTAATTGAGCGCTGTGACGGGACGACAATGGAAGGCGCACTGAAGATATTATGTGAAGAAATGAAACTTGCCCACATAATAATGCAACCGCAAAAGCATTATACTGCAAGCAGGTACACGAAAATCATGCTGCCAATTCTGCTGGGATGTCTGGACGCTCTGGCAAACGGGAAGATAATTGCTGAACGAAAACTTCGTGTTGGTTTCCTTACAATATGGTTACCAGTAATGGCACGATTGCTTTGTCCAAATCTGTATTTCAACCACATCAGTGATAATGATGTTTTGAAGACCCAGCTTTGCAGAGGAGTGAGCAATGTGGTGGAAACCCTCCCTTTCGCTGATTGGAGAGGCATTTACAATATTTGGATAGATTGCTGCGCCAAATATTCTATTGACTTAAGGATACCATTTGCTTCTGGGTGCAAGGTACTGCATGAACATAAGTGAAAGGATTTTTGTTTTATAAAACATTTCGATAATAGATTATCATATCAGAAATGCAATTATTTTTGTCAATCAAGAACATTTATAATTGAAGTTTTGTGCGGACCGTAAATTGTGAAGGTTCTTGTGGTATTCTTGTTTGCATCTATAAGTATTAAACAATAAACTGGCAATTGTATGCTGATATTTTTCATATATAGAAAAGAACTATATTAGAACTTGTTTTCGAATAGTTGTTTACCATATTAGTCCAAATAATCCATAAGTTGTTTATTTCATGATTTAGAAAGATACATAGCTTGTGCATCAATGATGTGACATCAAATTATCACTCCAAATATCAGATTTTTCCCCTAAAATGAGTATTTAATATTATGACAAACTTAAACTATTGTTAGTAGTAGCCGTATCTCTGAAATCATTTAAACAGAGAAAATGAGATACTTATCTTTCCTTCACAATGCTGACCTTTTAGGCAATGCTATTCTCTCTTCACAAATTCTGCTGTTCAAATCCAAAGCTCTCTTTGCTAACATTGCTATATCTTCTTCATCACGTTTGCTACTATACTGGTAAATCAAAGCAGTAAAATCTATTTCTGATTGCCAAATGTTGATTTATAAACAGAGAATATTACTAGTACACTTCCCCTTATTTTCAATCACACATGCTTCAGTATTTATCATTTCTAAATATAACTAAAGTCTTTAGTGTGTTGTTTCATTTTTATAATTTTCCCTCATTATAATCATCTTGGTTTTTTACAAAGTGGTTTCTAATTAATCACAAACTCCTCTCACAAATGATTTCTAGCTGACCATTAACTCTGCTTTCAAGTGGTTTTTGTTGACCATGAACTTCACATACTAGTGGTTTTTGCTGACTACGAAACGTACTCAAGTGGTTATGGCTAAACACAAATCTCACATACAAGTGGTTTCAGATGACCACAAACTTCACAAATGGTTCTGGATAAATATGAACCTCTTATGATGGAGAAACTAACTTATAATGCACACACTTTCAAATCATCACTGTGGGCTTCTTCTTTTGTGCCTGCATTGATTATTGAGTTCATATAAAAAATGATTTATCTATCCAGACACATGGATAACTAGCCATTGTGTTCGCTAGTTCTATAAGAATCGTTTTTGCATGCATGGTTGATAAATCTTTAAACTCTTCTGTAACAATATTGGAGTGCTGAGTACAACTAATCATGGACCTTTTACAACAACTCAATGCAATAACCGTTCAAAATCACTCAAACATTCACCAAAAAATACAATTTCATTGTCTACCTATTTAGATCTCAATGCTATGGAGATCATGTTTTACCTCTTTTACTAGAGTCTTCCTTCTTCAGCTACTGCTGACTCTTATGGATTTACTCAAACTTCTGTAGATCTTCTCAACTCCAATCCAAACATTTCAATGACTTTAATACTAACAGCCTTTATTTGGCCTTATGTCACTTTCAGTTTCTCCGCCCTACAGCTTCAACAACAATCCTGTTGCAGCATCTTGGACAGCGGCCCTCTTTGATCTCTCTGATCAGCACTTCAACTCTCCTTTGTTTCACGCTTCGGCAAATCCTGACATCTTATAGCTGGGTAGCTATCTCTTTTATGTTCACTCATTAAAAGTGACCCATCACTTGAGTGAACATTTCAAACTATTCAATTGAGCCATGATAATTGACTTCTTTTCTTAAAAGAACATACTTTTTCTTTTCCTTTATGTCACCTGCAAAAGGCATGGGCAATCTTGCTTCCAAAACAATGGCACTGAAACACAAATGCTATCATATAAAATCTTTATACCTCATGGGATAGCGGGCCATAGAAAAAAAAATATTTCATTTTAAAACGTCAGACGTCTTGATCTCGTCTTTACTCCTTGAGCATGGCTCTATTCACAGATTTCACAACAATCGTCCTTTCTTGTCTTTATGTAGCCGCTTGGTTCGGCTACCTTTGCTTTGGCCACATACACCATCAACATCAACAATCTTCAATGATCACAGTGGCTGTTAATCTTTTTCTTTCCGTGGCTTAAACAAATCAGTTGTGACTTATTTGCTAGACAGTTATGCCTTTGACTGGTCACCATAAGCTCTTCATGCATGCACAAATGCTCAGAAAAGCACTTGCGATATAGACTGTGTTGCAGTTTTAGACCAGAGCTTCACTAAAATCTTCAGTCAATAGCCATTCTTTTGGCAGCGACATGAGCATGACTCTCAGACAGGCGATTACAACCTTCTGTTAATGATCTCTTCAGGATCATCTACCGTTAGCTCTGATACCATGAGAGAAATCTGGTACAGACGAGAATCCCAAAAATGAGTTCTGAGGAATTCAGGCCCTTAGAATTCAATTTATAGAGCAATACATATTAAATGATGGTCATAGTGTTAGCTTTGATATTTAGTATGGGCTGTTGAGAGATATCAGTCAAGATCAACATGGGCGGTTGTTGAGTCGACTGTGGAAGCTCCTATCTTAACGCACAGGTTCGACTTCCGTGGTAGAAATTATATCTACCAACATATTACCGTGGAAATTGCTAGTCACATTTTGTGGATTTAAGGTAGTATGTTTTAAGTTGAGCGCAGGTACATAGACCATATGGTATCAAAATGCAGTAATAAGACTATTTATGTTGCATTACAGTCCAAAAATGTGCTAGTCACATTTTAGAATTTTAAAGGAGCATCTCTTATGTTTGAGCCAAGTGCTTGACATCATGGCAAAGAGTAGTATTTAGAGTGACTAGTAATTAGAGAAGTCACCCAGATACCAATAACCACCATGTAGAATATGAATCTAGATCAACTATAATCATAGAAGTGAATGTGGAAACAAATCAAACCTGTCAATAAAGTAGAGACATAAAGATTTGTATGAGAAATGGAACACACAGGAAAATATTATTATAGATCTACTAAATCAGCTGCAGATGAAGACTGGAAAAGCATTCACAAAATTCAGTTAGAGTTGTAAAGATTAAAATGAGCAGAGAAAATGATAACAAAAGCAGAATAAAGCAATAACAAAAGACAACACACGATTTATCGTGGTTCGGAAAATTTGCCTACATCCACACTCAAAGCAGGCAAACACTTCATTAATCAACTCTATCTTACATGGGCTGCACACAGCCATTATATAATCATATTCAGATATGAAATGAACAGTTGAAAGAATGCGAAACCTACACAACCAAAATATATTTTCCTACTACTTTACCAATTAATCCATACTTAGACACACCGCAACCGAGAGGTGCAAAATACACTCTTCCATCACACACTCTTGCATCTCATGCTCGTGCATCACATACATACTCGTGCATCTATGTTCCCACTCAACAAAAAATCTATAGACATATCATCTTTCTCAAACACCATGACCGATAAGGCCTGCTCATCAATACCAACAAAAGGTTCCAAAACAAACATCGTATTCCTAGGAATACACGTGGTCATCATGCCACCTAAAGTTTCTGGTACCAAGCTGCGAAACTCGGTTACATCCAAAATCGTTACAAATCCCCTAGCCGTTAGGTGTGCCAGGGCCCAGAAGTATGATGCGCTGTCAGATTTCTCATGCCTATCATTGCAATCATATTTTAACGGCTTCACATGGCAAACCGTTGGTCTAGCGGAATACATGGTGTCACAGAGTCTATCCACCATGGCCAACTGTTGAAGCTCGAGTAGTCCAATCATCATTCATTGTCATCCAATCAGCGCGCACCAGGCTATGTGGGTATTCCCCAATTCGGTCAAACGCCTCCAGTGATTCAGATTCACCCACCAGTTCATCCGGAAGCTCGGAACGCTTTACATGTGAAATTTTCAGAGGCATTCTTTAGATGCTTCTTACCTCGGGCAAATACAAAGAAGCTATCAATGGCGATATCATGCTCAGAAGAATTTGATTCATCCTCCTCAAGCGCCACAGATTCGCTTCCTTCCAACATCTGCAACAATGAACTCAAATCATTTCCGCCACCTATCTCTGGCCCCTCCTTGTCCGTAGTGAGGGGGCTTGCCACCACTGGTAAAGGAAATATATCAGCAATTGTAATTTTTGTACCATAATAACCAGTTAACGGATCATAAAAGATCCCTTCATAAGGGGAAGAAGGCCAATACGATTCACAAAACTTATTCGCCTGATCATCATTATTTGTAACGCTAATCTGGTCTACCGCAGAAACGTTCAAAATTTCAAAAATAACATTATTACCACCATTTGCTAAGCCATGTTGCCGTTTTTTCCGCACCCTCTAAGCTCTGACTGAATTTTAGAAAAAGAGTTACAGTAATAACTTGGTGAATATTCCATTAGGAAAGGCTAATGTGAAGCTAGGCTACCCAATATTTTAATTATTAACAACATATCTGAGCATTGAGTTTTATGTCAGTTGTGCTACATAATATTGTTTAGATAGAGAGCTCGTCTTCATTCTTGCCATTCAATTATGCCACTTAAACCTTAATTCTGAGAGCTTATATCCTTTAGAGTTTCATAGTGATACGATTGCATTTGAAATGAGATATTTTATAAGGCTTATCTAATTTCCAGCAACCTAATCATCCCTCGCTGCAATTTGTGGTCACATTGAACCATAACCAAAAAAAAAATTCATTTATGTATGTGCTGTCTCCTATAATATTCAATATCAATTTCTTCATACTTTATTAAGTTTTGTTCATAGAATGAGGATTATCTAGCCCTGATGAATTTGTGGTCACATTGAACCATAACCAAAAAAAAAATTCATTTATGTATGTGTGCTATCTCCTATAATATTCAATATCAATTTCTTCATACTTTATTAAGGTTTGTTCATAGAATGAGGATTATCTAGCCCTGATAGAACTTTTCATCATAGGCTTGGGTAGTGGATGGGGTGCCAAGGGAGCAATCGCTATCTTTCGATTAAAAAAAGAGGCTCTATATATTTCAAGGAGTACTTATTTTATTCTACTGGTTCTTTGATGTAATTAAACGCTATGATGTAAGTGTTGTTAAAATTAAGGCTTATATTTTTAATAAAGTTACTTTAGTGATTTAGGATTAGATTTAAAAAATAATTATTTTGATAGCTACATTTTATAAGTTAGTGAATTAGTTGATTAAAGAAAAATAAAAGTTTTACAAATCATTCATTTGTAATATGAAATTATTTAAAATATCACTATTTCACTTTCAATCTTGTTTTCATGTATAACAATGAAATTATAATTTTTTTTCATATGATATCAACATTATTTCCTTTCCTCTCTTCAAGATGAATTTGTTGCTGAATAATTAGGAGGTCGCATGATGAATGCGTATTCTTCATAAAGTGTTTGCTGGCTTTTTAACCGAACCCATGAAAAGCATTTGCAATAGAAAAGCATAAATTCATGATAGAAAGATAAGGCATGGAAGATAGAATTAGTAATATGCTAGTCTGAAAGTTAAATGTGAGATGGCTATTGCATGATTGCAAAGTGGAAGATGGATCTAATCCCTACTAAACTGATATATGGTATTGCTAACTAGCTGCTAGTGTGCTTGAAAATGATGCTGAAAGTTTATGTTGGGTTTTTCATTGTGAAGATTGAAAGATGCACCAAAAATTAATTATAGTAGATTCAAACCTGCTTCAAGTTGGAATTAATTTAAATATGAAAATTAGTACTTGCGTGAATTTCTTGCTGAACATGCTCAATTCTTTTAAACTACAATATTGTTGAACAGTGTTTTATTATGAAGATCACTAGCAAAAAAAATTTCTGGCCTTCAATTGATCCTTGACAGAGTTTGTGAAACTATTGTGTTGAAGATCTGGCATTAGTATAAGGCTTGTTTTTGGCTGAATCTGACATCTATTTCAATTTAATGATGACTATAAATTGTGTAATCAAATCTTTGAAATTTTCGAATGCTACATTTGGTAGTTACATTTTAATAGGATTAATTAAATTTATTGGAGGCTGAGGAAAGAATATTTATCATTTCCTTCTTATTTACAGATGATATATGGCATGTGAAGCAACACTATTTTTAATCTTCTCATTTACAGATGATATATGGCATGTGAAGCAACACTATTTTTATCATGTTTGAGTCCCTTCATAAAGAAAGGGGATCATAGGTCATAGCACAGTTGTTTTGATTTGCAGATTATTGAGTTTGTCTTGATTTACAAACATAGTGAGTGGTACCTAGGGATTATTGAGTTTGTCTTCGTTCATAGTTTTGCCATATGTTACTGTATATGATAGACTTTGTCTAAATTCACAAAAAGAGTGGTATGTTTGTGGTTCATAGGTATTATTGGATAATCCGGACATTTGCCTAGACATGAGCAGATTGGGAAGTTCTGAAGAGGTTTGGTGATTAGCTAGAAAATTTGCTTCCAGATGAATAGTTTGAGGTTCTATATGGAGATATGGTGGAGATGCTTCTATAGATTTAATTTTTGTTTTGTAATACATACCTTGAGGTGAGGAGGGATTGTAAACTTTAGTGAATTAGGATTCGATTTAATAAATAATTAATTGAGAAGTTGCATTCTGCTAAATTAGTTGGTTAGTTGGTTGATGAGAAATAAAAGATTTATAAGCCATATTGTAAACTTTAGTGAATTAGGATTAGATTTAATAAATAATTAATTGAGAAATTGCATTCTGGTAAATTAATTGTAAATTAGTTGGTTAGTTGGTTGATAAGAAACAAAAGTTTTATAAGCCATTCATTTATAATGTGAAATAATTAATTGAAATATGAATATACCATTTTTAATTGTATTTTTCATATGCAACAATAATATAATTTTTAAAAAAATTTATCTTTCATGTTTAATAACAACAACCATTAGAACTGCACTGAAGACATTATATAAAAAACAGAACCCTACCTTTGCAACTGCACTGAAGATATTACTAAACAACAACCATTACAAGTGCACTGAAAACATTATATAAAGAACAGAACCCTACTGACATCAATCCAGACAGTGTTAACCATAGGGAAACTAGGCTGCCTATTTTAACAGTGATCTTCATGAAGTGTTTGCTGGCCTTTTAATCCAGCCCATGAAAAGCATCTGCAATAGAAAAGCATAAATTCATGATAGAAAGATAAGGCATGGATGATAGATTAGTCTGAAAGTTAAATGTGGGATGGCTATTGCATGATTGCAAAGTGGAAGATGGACCTAATCCCTACTAAACTGATATACGGTATTTGCTAACTTGATGCTAGTTTGCTTGAAAATGATGCTGAAAGTTTATGTTGGGTTTTACCAAAAATTAGCGTGAAGTTCTCGCTGGACATGTTCATTTTGTTTAAACTACAATATTGTTGAGCAGTGTTTTATTATGAAGATCACTAGTAAGTTTTTTTCTGGCCTTCAATTGATCCTTGGCGGAATTTGAGAAACTATTGTGTTGAAGATTTGGCATTAGTATAAGGTTTATTTTTGGTTGAATCTGACCATTTAATGATGACTATAAATTGTGTTTGTATTTTATTTTACATCTAACCAAACCTTTGAATTTGTGAATACTACATTTGATAGTTAGGTTTTAATAGGATTAATTAAATTTATTGAAGATTGAGGAAAGAATATTTATCATTTCCAGTAATCGTCTCATTTACAGATGATATATGGCATGT
>NW_026730242.1:0-19000 GCF_030272615.1 Cryptomeria japonica
AGAAACAGTTAGACTTGGATTTGAACATGGAGAAATTTTCGGGACTGTAAACAATCATGATCATAGCAAACCGGTAAGGCAACCTAATTCTTATAAATTTAATGGGAAATGTTTTAATTGCAACCAATTTGGTAATAGAGCAAATCAGTGCAGATTTAGGAATAATTAGAATACAATCTCATCCATCGGTCAATCCAAATGCAATAAAAATGGTCATAACTCAGACAATTGTAGTATGAATGTGAAATGCTATGTTTGTGGTAGATTTGGACATTTATCTAACAATACATAACTCAAACTATTCAAGGTTATGGAAAAGCTATTCAGAGAAACAATGTAACTTGTTATGCATGTAACAAGACTGGGCATATTGCAAAATTTTGTAGAAGTAATACTATAACAACCAACAATAAGGGATCTAATGATAAAGGCAAAATAAGGTAAATGAAATAAAACAAGAATTCACTAAACAATAGATCAAGAAGAGAGATTAGAGAAATGATGAATCTGTCTCTGCACCAGCAGGAGATTCTTCATCTAACTAAGGAATAATCCTTAGGGGTAAGGAAACTAATTGAAAATAATGTATTTACCCTCAGTTGGTGGTAAGAAGTTATAATTCTTCTTTACCGACAGATATGTGGAGTTTTCACTTCACTGGCAAAGCATTTATTATGGTTGTAAGTTAACTTTTTGGTTATAAAGCACCATAATTTCTCATTTCATTCTAAAGGTGAAGAAAAAAAAGGTTTTTCAATGCATTCTAATGGCATTCTAAAGGTGAAGCAACAAAAGGTTTTTCAAGGCATCCAAGGTCTCTTAGCTAAAAGGTATTTATCTTATGCAATGGATTCTTCATCCTCTATTCCTGAATTCGTTGCAAACCCTACTATTGTGGAAAACATAAAACGACCTAGACTAGTCTTTAAGATAATCCCTAAGATAGCAAAAATGGATGACTCCATTGGTGCATTTTCAAAAATTTCAAAGGAAGTTGCATTTGTTGTAGACCCTGGGGCATACATACATTGCTACATTGAAAGTTTAGGGTCTGAAGATTTAAAGAATATATTCATGAATATTATTGCTAACAAACAAGGTGCAGTTAAACTAGAACACAAGATTGTTGAGGATTTAGGGTTCATTGACATCCTCCATATGCCAAAATTCTCAAATGAAACCATCCGCTATGTTCTTAGAAGGGTTCATAGTGAATTCATGTGGTTGGACACAGTTTTTAAGATCACTAAGGAAGCTATAAGGGATGTTACTGGTTTACCTTCCATCGACACTAGGCCTGGTAAGAAAAAGAAAATTCCAAACAAAGAGGCTATGAACTTAACCAAAGCTACATTTAACAACAGATCACTTAGGGTTAGTGATATAACTGATAGCAATGTTAAATATGCAAGTATGGTTATTGGATACAAAGTTTCTCATACTAATAGGTTGAATTCTATATCTAGTTCATGCATTCATAGTGCTTATGAGGTGATTATAAATAATGCTAAAATTGACATTTGTGAATGGTTAAAAGATGAATTGCTAGAGAATTTGGATAAAATAAAAGGAGATAAGAAGGGAACCTTTAAATTTGGAAATCTGATTGTGTGTTTAATGCTTTACTTCTCAAAGGAGATTCCTGGTATTGGACATAAGGATTTTGCCTATGATATTTCTAATGGAAAACAAATAAAGGAGGCAATTACCAGCATGGGATCTGATAGTGACAAACTAGAAAAAGAGTATTTCAAGAATTTTGAAGCAAAAATCAGACAAAGGGAAAGGATTCCTCAAAGCATTGTTGATAAGTATGATAAACAAATATGCTTTCTTATCAAAAGAGATGAAGTATGGATGGAGGAAATTAGACCTAAAGTTGTCTGGATAACATAGATGGGCTATGAGGTGGATTCACACATCTTAGATTCATATGCTAAAATACTCCTAGATGCTCCATCGGAACCGACAAAGGAGATATTTGGAAATGTTGAAACAATTGAGAAAGGTGTTGAAGTTAAGAAACAGAAGAAGATAAGAGACAAGGTAATGAAAGATGCTTCGACGTTTGTTGAAATTGTTAAGAAAGGCTTATTGAAACTAGATCCAATGAAAGGTGTTTTTGAACAAGAAAGAAAAGCAAAACAACCAGTAGAACATATTTCTCTTGTGGCTACCTCATCTGACTTTGATAATGATAGGGCAACTGAATTCAAAAGAGTGGAAAGAAAGAAAAGAAAACCCTTACCAGTACCTGCTCCATCTCCTAATAAATCAAGGACACTCAGAAAGAAGAAACAGGTTGTAAGAGAGCCTAGTGGTCCTAAGAAGAAATTCACACCCAATAAGCAATCTAAACCAAAGGAACCAGATACTCTTTCACCGAAAGAGTTAGTCAATGAAATCACTCAAGACAGTAACCTTAGCAATGTAAATAATTTTTATCATTATTTTAAGGATTCGGATAAGGATACTATAGAGGAAAGTATTATTGTGTATCTAGATATATATAAGAAGGTTCTTATTGAAGTTGTATATGTTCTACCTAATGATTTGTACTTAAGACTAGAAGCAAAGAGAATGTTTGTTATGGAGTTAGACAAGAAATTGAAGGTTGAAGCTCTATTAGCTGTCCATCCTGTAAATTCTAAGCAAGAAATTGATGACCTAATATCTGAAGCCAATAGGACTATTTTTGTGAGTGGTCACTGGCAAGTTAGTCTTATGGCTAATAGAGTAAAAGAAATTGTAGATGAAATGGATGATAAATGAGATATATTTTTTTTTGAGAGAGAGAAGAAAGAAGAGAAAGATAGACAAAAGGTAAATAAATTATTTATTTAGTATATCAGAAAGATAAAGGTAAGGGTAAGGTTGGCAATATACCAAATATTACAGTTAAGGACAACTTACCACCACCGGCACATGACACCCCACCAGTAGTAATACAGGCACCGACAAAAATGGAAAATGAGCCTAGAGTAGAAAGTCTGAGGAAGTAAAAGAAGATAATGTTGATCCCGAGTCAGACATTCTATTCACAATGAATGTTGACACTTAGGATATCAATATTGTATTGGATAAGGAAACTGCAGAGGTAAAGAAAACTGAAGCTACAAATGTTGAGATCTCTGAGTCACCGGTCAACACTGTTGACTCTCAATAGAATATTGGGATATCGATAGAAGTAGAAAAGGAACAAGAACAAAATGTATCTAAACTGTTAGGGAATGAAAATAAGAATAAAAACAAGAATGAGGATAAGAGTGAAGATAAGAAGGAAGAAAAAGTTGATAAAGAAGAGGTTAAGGATGGAAGCAAGGAAACAAAAGTGGTAAGGTAACTGTGCAGACATCCGGAGAAGAAAAGAAACCAATTGCAGTACCTAGCACTTCTCCCAGTACATCCACCAAAGATTACAAAATAACAAATTTCATTGATGTTTTACTACATTCAATAAAGAAGATCATAGAATGCAATGCCTTAGCATTTAAGGCTATTGATGATTCTTTACCAATTTTGCAGATGATTGCATCAACGTGCAAAGTTGATCACATTGTTGGGTCTGTGAGTAAATTGGACACATTGTCCAAATTCATTCCTTCTAACATTCAAACTGTGGATAAAATAAATGAAGAGACCATTAATGAAAGAGTGAAAAAGGAGAAAGAGGAATTCTTTGACAAGACAATTAAGGATTGTACTGGATAGATTGATTCTTTGTTACCGGCACTAAATTCCACCATTTTGGAATACGAGGAATTGTACAGGGAAGCATGTAAACCACACCATTTAAGAGAGGATGTTGATGAGTAGATAAAGAAAACACAAAAGGAAATTGATGATATTGCTGATAATATGATTGGTTCTTTGGAACTCACTTCTGTTTTGGATCAAGAAATGGCAATTTATGAAGAGAAGATTGAGAAATTGGAAAGGGAGAAAGCAAGGTTGAGAATGAAAACCCGGGAGTTAAAGAACAAGCTTGGTCATAGATTGGACAACTTATTAACACACCAAAATGAATTAAATAACACATCTATTCAAGGAGAAAGATCACCAGAGCAACAAATGCATTATCTGACCGAGATGATTCAACAGACTAAGACCACAATTTATGACTGTACAAAATTTTTGTAGAGTCTTAACTTAGTTTTGGCAGACATTTTTTAGATTGTACATAACCGACTACAAGGTTCTAGCTAATTTTTGATACTTTTGAAATCCTTTGTCATTGATGTCAAAGGGGAAGTAGTGTATGAGAAAAATATACAGAAGGAGATCACTTGCTTAGGGGGAGCACTCTCAGTTTTTGGACTTCATTTTTGGATATCAGTTTTGGATTTTTCTCATGAGTGTTGCCATCAATGCCAAAGGGGGAGATTGTTGGCATTATACACTCAGATGATAATAGTTGATGTTGTCATTGATGGCAACCAACTAGTAACATGGTTCATAGGATATACCAAGAATAGACTTCACCTATCGGCACCGACAGTCACAACAAAGGTTCACACCGACATCCAGTTACATCGGAACCAGATTATACCAGCAATCCAAGCCTACTTGGAAATAATATTGTTTATGACAATTGTTTTGTATTGTAAATATATTTGTATAGCCGACATGATGTATTGTAAAGACTCATGTATGTATGAGATCTTGTAGGTCATTTGTAATGTAAGAAAGAATGTAATTAGGTTTGTATGTAAGCGAATGACTGTGTATGTATTTTGATGTATTTATCTTATGAGCGAATAAGAGAAGAGAAGAGCGAAGAAAGTATAATGGAAAAGGTATCAGATAGAGCTTAAACCGGTACTGAATCTAGCATTGCAAATGCTATTTTGAGTAGTACATTATCATTGGGTTTAACCATCCAGTTGTAGTCAGTGGGACTCCATTTTTGTATTGAGCAGTGAGCTCTAGGCTATTGGCCTTCTTGCATGTGTAGGCCCCTATTGTACTAAGTAATATTTATTCATATTGGCCAGTGAGTAAATATTGTGGGTCACAAATCCCACTGAGGTTTTTCCCCTACCGGGTTTCCTCGCCAAAAATATATGTGTTATGGTGTGCATTGATGCTTATTCTTTTGTTTCTCTTTATTGCATTATTATTTACTTACCGGTATATTAATTTGAGTTATAAAGTTGCAAACAAGTTTAAATATTTCATCTACCGATTAGACATTGATTCACCACCCCCCCCCCTCTCAATGTCTTTGGGACATATCAAGTATCTAACAAAGACAACAATCCTTATGATGATTTGGAGGAGGAGATATATATGTCATAGTTAGATCATTTTATGGTAAAATATAAATAAATTCTAACTTTACATGTTGATAAATTATTTGTATGGTGTGAAATAGTCTCCTAGGATGTGGTGCAAATTTTTTTATACCTATGTGTTGAGTTTGAGATTTTAGAGCTCTAAATTTGATCACTATGTAAAATTCAAAATTGATAATAGTTGCATTCTCATTATTGCATTATATGTAGATTATATATTACTATTTGGTGAAGATATTTGATTTTTGACTTGAAACTTCTTAGTTGTTAGCATAGTTCTAAATGAAAGATTTGAATGGAGGTAGGTACATTTTGGGAATGTATATAAAAAGAGACAAAGCTAATAGAAAGGTTTTGTTAAGACAAAATAAGTATGTGAATTTGGCATTGGAGAGATCCAACATGATATCTTATAGATCCATGGCTGTTTTTATTGTTTTAGGAATGAATTTACTAGTGGAGGATTGTCCAAAATCTCCTACTAAGGTGAAGGTCATGGCTAGTGTAACATATGCAAGGTTTATTACAATATTATGTATGTTATGATTTGTATTAGACTACGCATTGCCTAAGTAGTGGTAGTGATAGGGAGGATCCTAGATTGCTTGAGTTAGCTTGACTTACTCTAAGGCTTTCTTCCTAGCCTAATCGGGAATGCTCCTCTCACTATTCCCCTAATCCACTCTAGGTCCTCACTATAGAGGTTTGATACTATGTTCTATGTGAATTCACTTTCGTAAATCCACCAACTCACTCATCCACCGGATCCCACCAAACATCTTGCAGGGTTTGGTCCACCATGGATTATACCTACAACTTCTGCTAAGTTGTTTTCCTCCTCATGCTTGGGTCTTCTCTCCCTTTAATCCCATCTTCCTCTAAGATGAGGCTAATGGCCTAGACTCTAGTCTACCCTGCAAGTGATTCCTCTTGGTCATTGATACCTAGCCGAGCTACCATCAAGCTCGCCTAGGGCTAGTCTGCTGAAATGGTCAATGCCATTCCCTAGTTCGCTACACATAGAACTCTACTATACATGGCTGGCCCTTCTTGACAACCTCCAATGGTCATGTGGATCCCACGATGGAGAGTCAAGATAGAGCCATGTTGCACCTACTTGTCACCAATAGAAAATGAGAAACAGAACAACAACTTATTTACAGAGCCGAGCTTGGCACGAATTCAAAATTGGAACTCACAAAACACATAAAAGTAACATCAACTCAATCACACTAGAATTTAAAGATTTAATCCATTATTTATAGTTTTCAAATGAAAATTGAGCTCTGAGAAAGTAACTAGAAAACAGTCTTTTTAAATTGTTATTGAAAAGATGTTTTTTTTCTACCTATCCAACCTCCTTCTCACCCCTTTATAGAATTCCCATTGGGTCTTTTATATCCTCTATGACATGACATGAATCATCCCTAACGAATGAGATTGAACTTGACACAATCGGTTTCTGACTGTAACTAATTTTTGGATTTCCATTGGGTCATCGGGTTAGCATTGCTTTCCTCATCGGGTCATCGAGTTAGCACCAAAACACTTACTTCGATATCCGATGGCAGTTTACAACTCACTTCCTTTTCTATCAGGTCATCAGAGTAGCATAGAAAAAAGTCCCACCGATGGCCAATGCTGCACTCCTAGCAAAATGCTTTCCCATCAGGTTATCAGTGTAGCCTAAAACACCTCCTGTCGATGGTCGATAGTGTGCTCCAGAGCATATGCTTTCCCATTGGGTTATCGGGTAGCACAAAAAATAGTTGTGTCGATAGCCGATGGGCCTTCTGACTTGCTCCAACCCACTGGCGACCTCATCAGGCTATTGGGGTAGGTAGAAAACAGTCTCGCTGATAGCCAATGGCACCTCATCGGGTTATCGGGATAAGTATAGCCAATACATGAAATTTTCAAAAGAAGTCAAAATGCACTCCAAGCTCCAAACAAACAACCTAATGTACTAGAATGAGACCTTATGAAAAAATTGAAAAGGGTATTTGCTCACCCTTAGTTGCTCCTACACCATACTCCCTACACAAAAAGATCAAGTCCCCCCTGGGGGCAGCAAGGCAACATCAATGCCCAATATTTTGAAATTGGATTCTGCAACCCAAGTGGCTTCGGCTTTAGGTAAGTTGTGCCACTTTATTAAGTGTTCCATATACATGCCATGCCTCATTTGCTTCTTCACCTTGGAATCTAAAATCTGTTTTACTTGTGTTTTAGAAATAGGTGGTACTGGAATATCACTGAGAGTAGTCTCCTCTTCTGGAGTCAGTCCATTGTCACTGCTATGGGACCTTTAAAATAAACCAAGTCTTGGACATTAAACACAGGGGACAATGCCAAATATATGGGTAAATCTACCTTATAAGCATTGGAGCCATACTTAGCCAAAATTTTGCAAGGTTCTATTCTCCTCATATGAAGCTTACTAGGGACTCCCTTCTGCAATCTTGCCTTGTTCAGATGTACCATAACCATGTCTCCCACTACAAATTGAATGTTCTTTCTCCTCTCATCTGCTTTAGCCTTAATCCATTGTGTAGCACTGATCAATGTTTTCAGCACTTGGTCATGCACCTCTTTCATAGACTAAGTTAAATCCTCTGCATGTCCACTTGGGTGGAGTCCATAAACAATCTCAAAAGGACTCTTACCTATAGCTCTGTTGACACTTTCATTATATGCAAATTATGCCTGTGGTAGCAATTGATCCCACATCTATCCATACTCTTTTGTCAGACACCTCAGAAGATTACCCAATACTCAGTTAATGGCATAAGTTTGACCATCTGTCTGTGGATGGTATGCAGAATCAAAAGAAAGGTTAGTTCCCAGTCTTGTCCACAGAGTTTTTGAAAAGTGTCCCATAAACTTCACATCCCTGTCTGAAACTATACTGAGAGGCATCCCATGAATTCTTACCACCTCTTTGAAAAATAAATGTGCAATGTAACTAGCATCATGTGTAGTCTTGCATGGAACAAAATGACTCATTTTACTAAACCGGTCAACAATGACAAAAATACTATCCAAGCCAGTCTTGGTTTTTGGTAAACCCACAACAAAATCCATGTTGATGCACTCCCATGGTCTTTTGGGAATTGGTAAAGGTTGGTATAGTCCAGAATTTGAAATAGTACCCTTGGCTTTTTGACACACAAAACACTGCTCAACATACTTCCTGATATCTTTATGCATTTTCAACCAATAATAAAATCTTTGCACCAATTCAAGTGTTTTATTCAAACCAAAATGTCCACTAAGACTTCCATTTTTTTTTTCCTATATGAGATTTTCCCTCATAGATCCTCTTGGCACACATAAATGACATCCCTTAAATAAAAGACCACTCTGCAATGTGTAATCTGCATACGAGCTATTGAAATGATTATTAAATTGACTGCATACCTTGTATACTTAAAAAAAGTCTTCATCTTCTCTATAAAGCTCCTTGAAACTCTCGACACCTATGCTCTACAAAGTCATTTCCTGGACAGTCATAATTTTTCTACTTAAGGCATCTACTACCTTGTTCAGCTATCCCTTTTTGTGGTTTCTAGTGAAAGTGTATGCCTGTAGGTATTCTATCCATTTGATGTGTCGATTGCTCAACTTTTCTTGAGAATTGATAAAACTCAAGGCTTGATTATCTGTAAACACTACAAATTCTTTGGGCAAAAGATAATGCCTCCACTTCCTAAGAGCTTGCACTAAAGCATAAGATTGTAAGTCATAGGATGAGTATCTCTTCTTGGCATCATTCAATTTCTCACTAAAGAATGCTACTGGTCTCCCCTCTTGGTTTAAAAAATCTCCTATTGCTATATGACTAGCATCACATTCTAGGGTAAACAACTTATCAAATCTTGGTAAAAATAGGATGGGTTGGGTAGCTATCCTCTCTTTGAGTAACTCAAACCCTTGATCAGCTTCTTTAGTCCATCTAAATTTAGTTTTCAACCCACCCTTAATTGTATCAAGAACAGGAGCACAAATTTCACTAAAACCTCGAATGAACTTCCTATAAAATTGGGCAAGTCCATGAAAACTTCTTACCTCAGTACCAGTTTTCAGTGTAGTTCAACTCTGTATTGCTTCCACCTTGCTAGGATCTATTTCTAAAGTGCCTTGAGATGCTACAAAACCCAGATGAATGAGTTCTTATTTTTTGAATTCACATTTTTCAAGATTGATTGCCAACTGCTCCTCATGCAGTTTCCTTAATACAATCTGCAAGTGTTCAAGATGCTCTTCCTTTGTTTTGCTGAATACGAGGATATCATCAAGGTATACCACTAGAAATCTACCTATGTAGTCTTTCAACACCTCATTCATCAACCTCATAAAGGTACTAGGGGCGTTAGTAATCCCAAATGGCATAACTAACCACTCATATAACCCGTCTGTAGTCTTAAAAGTTGTTTTCCATTCATCCCCTACTTTAATCCAGATTTGGTGATACCCACTCTTTAAATCCAGCTAAGTAAAATACTTTTCTTCTCCAAGACAATCCATTAAATCCTCAATTTTAGGGATAGGAAATCTATATCTTATGGTGATTCTGTTTATTGCCCAAGAATCAATACATAATCTCCATTTACCTCTTTTCTTGGTTTCTAACACTACTGATAAAACACATGGGCTTATACTTTTTCTAATTAGACCTTGATCAAGTAGCTCTTGTACTTGTCTTGCCACTTCTTTGTTTTGTTTAGGAGTCATCTTATATACAACCTTATTAGGCAATGATGCTATGGGTATAAAATCTATTTGGTGACTTACTGCTCTAGGAGGGGGTAGTCTTGTAGGTGTTCCATCACTCACAATGTCCTTAAACCATTCTAACAACTGCTGAACCTCTGTAGGTAAAATTTCTTGCTCAGTCTTCTTTTCTTGACTAGGTTTCACTAAGAGAGAATAATGTTCGCCATCTCCTTTCTTGAGATCTCTCAAAATTCTTTTCCTCCATTCAACAACACATTAGGACCACTGGTCTTGGTTCCTTCATCCTCTACCAAAGATTGAATCCTGTATGTCACCCCTTCCTTTGTGAATGCGTAGGAGTTCTTGTCTCCGTCATGGATAGCCTTTCTGTCAAATTACCATGGTTTTCCTAGCAACAAATGATAGGCGTCCATGGGTAAAAAATCACATAAAATTATGTCAGAATATTTCCCAATTGCAAATTCAATCCATACTTGTTCATTTACTAACACATGTTGTCTTTTATTCAACCATGTGACCTTGTAAGGATGACTATGTGGCATGCTACTCAATCCAAGTTTACTTACTGCTTCTTTGGAGATGATATTGTTCATTGGTCCTGAGTCAATGATCACTTTACAGACCTTACCAAGTATCTTGCACTTTACTCTGAAAAGAGACCTCTATTTAGGCTCTTCCTTTACTGGTTCCCTGATTAGTACCCTTCTAACCATCAGATTCTCACCATTCTCTATGTCAAGGTTTACTTCAAGAGACTTCACACTACTAGAATCCTCTTGCACATAATTGATTCTTTTCTCTAAACGTGATGAGGTTACCTTCTCTGGACACCTATAGGAAGGATGACCAAAATTATTGTAGTGGTAACACTTCATGTTTGCAAAGTATGAACCACCACCAGAACTTCCATATAGACCTTTGTTGTTGTTGTTATGACCTCTTCCTCTACCATAATTTCCTCTTCCACTGGATTCATTAGTTTGATCAGTCAATTTTGACTCTCCTTGTAATCTTGTTTCACTTCCTTTGCCACTATAGCTTCCTCTATAACCTTTTGAATCTCGGCCTATACCTCTGCCTCTACTAGTGCTTTCATGTTTCTTCTACTTTTAGGGCCAACTGATAACATTTGTGACCGGTATTTGGTCTCAACAAACTTAATTCCTCTTGTATGTTCCATCTTAGACTATTAAGATATCTTGCTACTCTAATGGTTTCATCCTCCATCACTTTTGACCATAGACACAACTTCTAGAATTCTTTGGTGTAGGTACTTACATCTAACTCCTTTTGCCTTAGGTTTTGTCTTTTCCTATTCAACTGCACTTCATAATCCTCGGGAACATAAGTCTCTCTGATTTTTCTTACCATCCCTTTCCAAGTAGAGATGGGGATCTTACCTTCTCTTTCTCTCTCATTTTATATAAACTTCCACCAAGTAACGACATCACCTCTCATTCTAGACTTAGCCACCTTAACCTTTTGGGCCTCAGTTACACATTCACACTCAAAATGGTTTTCGATTCCCTCTATCCATTCCATTACCGACTTTGCTTCCATCTTGCCACTAAACCATGGTACTCCTTCCAAAGACTTTCCACTCATTGCCTTCAAAGCCTTCAAGAATGGTTCTTGATCAACAACAGGTTCTGGGGTAGGGACTTTATCCTCTATTGCCAACATTTTACCCTTCTCATCTATCTTCCCAGTCACTTTTGCTATCTTGACCTCCATCACACCTAGTTTCTGCTCCAACCTTTCCTTGAGCAATCAGTTTTCCTATTCTCGATCAGTGACCTGCTTAGCCAATTCTGCATTGGTCACCATCTTTACTCCTTCTTCTGTTACTAGAGAAGTCTTACACTCTTCACCCCAAATATTTAACTTTCTCTAATACCAATATGATAGGGACAATCCTAGATTGCTTGAGTCAGCTTGACTCACTCTAAGGCTTTCTTCCTAGCCTAACCGGGCTCCTCTCACTATTCCCCTAATCCACTCTAGGTCCTCACTACCGAGTTTTGATACTCTGCTATGTGTGAATTCACTTTCGTAAATCCACCAACTCACTAATCCACCGGATCTCACTAGACACCTTGCAAGGTTTGTTCCACCATGGATTATACCTACAACTTCTACTAAGTTGTTTTCCTCCTAATGCTTGGGTCTTGTCTCCCTTTGATCCCATCTTCCTCTGAGATGAGGCTAACGACCTAGACTCCAATCTACCCTACAAGTGATTCCTCTTGGTCACTGATACCTAGTCGGGCTACCATAAAGCTCTCCTAGGGCCAATCTGCTGAAATGGTGTTGCCCCCATATTTGTCCTACATAAAATTTGAAAAATTCAAATCGATCTCAGTGTCAAGTAAAGATCCAATAGTTGTTTTTGCGTAAACAGTGAACACGCAATACAAGGTCCTTACTAGTCAAAATCCAAAAAATGGGAAAATCTTGAGAATTACCACAGATTGGGAGAAACCAGTTGACAATCAGGATCTAAATATCATTTTGTATCTCATGTCCAACTTTCACCTGAATCCAGTTTACACTTTGTCATATTTTAAAATTTCAATTTTTGGTGTTTGTTGTCCCAAAGTGATTAAAATATCTCATTTAAGGGTTTGTCATGAGGCGTAAATAATTGTGTGGATCTATTTCTCTACCGTTGACACATGTTTCAAATTTCAGGATCTAACTCCTTAATGTTTGAAAGTTATGCCATTTTTCTCTAGCCAAAGCAATATATTTAAAATATTTAAATTATTTCTCAAATAATAATTTAATATTTTAAATTCTTTTAATATGTCTGGTCATTTGTCCTTAAAAAGTTGTTCAAAAGCATCGATTGCACTCTTCCTTGTTTTCTCTTAGTGGCCAATGGTTTCCAAGATGTACTCAATTGTTCGTTGAAGCAGAAGGTTAGAAATGCTCAGTTTTTGAGCATTCTTAACCTCATTTTTCAACCTTTTGTAAAGAAGGTTAGAAATGCTCACTTTTTGAGCATTTCTAACCCATATTTCTAGCCTATCACAAAAGTTTAGGAATGCTCAAAAATTGAGCATTTCTAACCTCATTTCTTAACCTTGTGAGCCCCACTTTGTCAAGAAGGTTAGAAATGCTCAGTTTTTGAGCATTCTTAACCTCTTATAGATTTTATCAAAAAGAAAGAATAAAAGAGAGGAAAGAGCTTCAAAGTCGAGGTTTTGAATCTGTGTTGGATAAAATTGTAGATGTTTTTAATTGAACAAGTTTTTGACTCCATCATCCTAGCCTATGCAAAAAGGGAACTTTGGAACATGACAGTGATACTCACCCACACCTTCGCCAATTGAAGCTTCGAACCAGATTGAAGATACAGTTTGTTTTTGTCAAACATTGAAGTTTTATATGCATGTAAACCATGGGAGCCAAATGAAGTATATCACATGATGTTTTAGGAGGATTGTGTGTAGGATGAGGAAAGCATACTAACGACATGCGAGTTGTTTGACCGAATACCTTGAAGAAACGTAATATAATTTATAAGAGAATTCATAGAAATCAAAGATGGTGATCTTTCTGCCGCAAACCAACAGGGAAGTCATCAAGCTGGTTACGGTTTAGGTAAAGTGTATAAGATAAAGGAATTGCATTAGAAATAATAGTCATGGCTGCTCTGGTATATGACAGAATTACAAATCGTGGAAGTTCACACAAGGTAGGTGAACTATATGACAAAATGCTACAACGAGATGCAATCGGCAGGTATATAGCCGAATTCCATGACCTTTGCAAGCATCCTTTCAGCCTGCATAAAGATAAAGAAACTTCTTCAAATTTCATGATTGCCACTACTCTGGTAGACATGTTGTGAAATTTGGAAGGTGTAGACAATGCACATGGAGTGTTTGGCAAAATACCACGTGAAATGCAATGGTGGAAACATAGCAACGTGCGAACTATTTGATAGAATCTCTCAAAGAAATGTCTCTTTGGTAGGCATTAATCCTAGCACTATGGTCTCATGACATACAATGGTTGCCTGATATCATGTCACCCAAGCCGCAAACCATCAAAGCATAGACAACACACATGAACTATTTAATAAAATTCCTCAACGCGATGTTATCTCTTACGATGGTAGCAAGATAAGCTGCAATGAGTTCTTCAGTTCCAACCCATCATCAATGTATGCTCCGATTACATATCAGTTTCCTTGTATCTAGATAATGTCAGGTGCGATGTGCTTCCATTGAACATAATTTCAGATAATATGAGCATACATGGTTTACCAAATGAATGATACTTCCCGGTCAGGATTTGTTTGACAATTGGCCCTAAGAATGGACATCCAGGATTCAATCTATTTCCCTGAGTGTGTCATCCGCTAACCCCACCACATACATTGGTAACTCGAGCACCAGCGAGGCCACGCTACAAGATAGTTTGATGGGTTCGGTTTCCAATTCAATGGGTTACAAGGTTTCCAATAAAAGTTCATTCACAGAGAGGATAAGAAAATGGTACTTAAATCATTGGGTCATCAACAATATCAATGCAATGATAGACTGGATCTGGTATGATCCCATCACCAGACGGCTAGTGATTGAGAGTGAACCTCCCAAAATTTCACCCTGGACTAGAAAAGTTGTGAGGTCCACTTACAAAGCTTTCATTAAGTGAGGAGCACTTGTCTTTACTAGAGACAATTGTCCAAAGCCAATAACATGGCACTTCTATAGGAAGTTCACAGAGGGACAAACATTGAAATGGAAAATACAAGCTTCCATTTGGGTAACCTATTGGCCAAATGCAATCGAGATTCGCTATTTTGAGACTAGATGCCATCATTTCTGTCAAGAAGTTGATCTTACATTGCAACAATCTTCTTCTTGATTCACATCCGGTTGAATTTCTAGAGTGGTGGTGAATTTCAGATAATTAACAAACATTGCAAGATGGCAGTAAAGGATTCTAGTTGATGTGATCACAATTGGTGTGTCCTCAAACAAAATATATTGGTAGGTGAATACCTTATTTCAATGATCAAGATATCAACATATGGAATAGATGGTGAAGTGATTATGAGAGAAAATGTATATGACACAATACAAGGCACCTTAGAAGCTTGATTGATTGCCCCAAGGAGTGTCATCACAAAGAAGGAAATAGAATGTTTGCATCATATATATTATGAAAAGATAGGGAAAGATAGGTCAAAGTCCTAGTTTTGATATTAATTTATTATTTATCATGGATAACATCTATATATATCATTTTTGTCTTTGAGATGTTGCAAAGGGTCTCTATTAAAAGAGGTTTATCCATTATAGATGATGTGAAGTTGGGATATGTTTCATCAAAGGAAAGCTGATGGCTAATGGCTACCTCATTATGCTAATGATCAAAGTAGCAACTTGTGGATGGTTGGATAATGAGATAGTTACAAGCACCATAAATGAAACAGACAAAGATGGAGAGTACCTCAGTATAACTCACAACTTTGTTTTTCATCAAAGTCATAAAGTTTCAAGTTGTTCTTTTTGTAAATGTGACTTTTATGACTCATTGTAACTAGAGGTTAGAAAGTGGATCTTATTCATGCAAAAGTGAATTAGTTTATAACTAAGCTCTTTTTACATAAAAATGAGTTAGTTATTAACCTATCCAAGTTACTTACTAAGGTGGTTATTCTAGGAAGCCTAAGAATGCAGGGCTATTTCATTTCTATAGGGGACTTTTGACGGAGGGGAAACCTTTGCTAGAATTCCAAGAGAAACTTGTAATGACATTTTGATTTGCACTATGTATAGAAAGGGTTTTGGACTTGTATATTTCCAAAAGGATAATGAAGAATACGTCTTAGTTTGTGTGTTCTAAATGTATTCATGTGTTATCATTACTGATTTCTCGTATGTCAAATTGGTAGTCTCTTTATGCATATGTGATTTGTACAATTGATGTGATGATGCGCAAGCAACCTTTGGTATCTCAGTTTGAATGTGTTGAAGTATCTTATCTCTCCGTATGTTGAGATTTGTTATTCTTCTTTATCGTCATCTCATGGATAAGCATATTAACTTATAAATTCCCCTTGTAATTTGTTGCTAATGTTGAGAAATCTCAGTTGATGGTCGTATGTCTATTGTTGGGGTTTCTATCTTTATTTATTTTTAGTTTTATGTTTTCTCCTTTATGTACTTTCAGGTTAAAAGTACATAAAAATCCTAAATACCCCTATCATATGAGGGAGCTGCCCCTCTCAAATGTAGAGGAAGATCATATTTCACAGAACAATCTCTCCAACTGTTGGAACGTTTGTCACTGCTCATCGGGCAAACAGGGTCAGTTTCAGGTAAACGACCGCAGTGAGAAATCTGTTTACCAACAAATTTTTGGGGACTCTGCTAGGGAATGACATACTAGTCTACTTCGTTCCTTAGATATTGTAAGGTACCTTCTTTAGAATGAAGGTTGGTGACTTTGTTTGAAAGATCAAATTTAGAACAATGGTTTGATACATAGGAAAGTGATAGTGAAAGTGACGATGAAGATTATATATATCCAAAGAGACCAGTTCCTGATGATCCTATACAAGTTGACTTCTTAAAGAAATTATATGGTGGCATGCAGTTTACTCCAGAAAATATTCATCCCTCCTTATGTCGAGTGTTGTGAAATATTGAAGAAAAAGATGGAAAGGAGATTGGTTTTCTCGCTTGCGATCATTTACTCAAGTTAACAATCAAGAAAGATGAAGACAAAAGTGACCTTTCTCCTATACAAATTGTTCAAATGAATCAAAGTCATGATGAACTTGAACAGGTCAACTTCTTGAAGAATTTCAACAGTGGAAAGAAACTTGATCCTCATAAAACTAATCCTTCTCTAGTTCAGACTCTGCAAAAGGCTGAGGAAAAAGATGGAAGAGAGAACCAAATTTTTGCTCATGATTGTATTCTTGAATCAACAATAGATAATAATATCAATTCTCATTCTCCTTCACCCATTTTGCAACAAAATCAAATTCTCTATGATCCATATATTCAATTTTTGAAAAGCTTCTATGGAAATATGAAACTTGATCATGCCAAAGTACATCCTTCTTTGCTTCAAATATTGCAAGAGATTAAACAAAAAGGAGGAGGAAATTGTTTTCTTGAAGATGTGCATGCTCCTGATGAGATGTCTCGTGATCCAAGTGTAAAAAAAGATCCATCACATTATGCATGCATTGAGAAGGATGAAGTCATGATATCTCACAAGGATACATGTCAAAATAAAGATCAAGATGAAGTGTGTGAGCAAGAAAAAGAATATTGTGTTCCTGTATGCCATGAGTATTATGAAGATCACCATAGCAAGGAGGAAGTATTCCATGAACCTGAAAAACAAAGAGTTTGAAGGAAGAATAAATGATTTCAAGACTTCCATGTAGCTCAAGCTTCAAGAAGATGATGAGGAAAGAGAATCCCAAGATGAATCTCCTAAAGTCTTCATTCCAACTTGGTGTCTCAATTCTTCCAATAATGACTTTTTATATGGAGAGGATATTCTCATTCATCCATCACTAATAGTGGAAGATGAAAACATTTCTGAGGAAATCAAAGGTATGATACCTAGTGAACAACCTTGTACATATATGACCAACAAAGAAGCAACCAAAAGTAAAATGTTACAGACATATTCTTTATCTTCAAAAATGGAGACTTTTACTAAACTCCTAGATCAGTCTCAAGTGAAAGAAGTTGAACCATCAAGCATTCACTCTTTATCATACATGCCGCCTAAGTATGAAGTTTTCAAATTCCATGAAGAGTTTGATGAAGAGGAATCATTGGGATAAGAGAACACAAAAAGTAATACAAATGTCTATGAGCAGGTTGAATATGAAATCCATGTAGGAATATCAACAAACGTCCCTATCTCAATGGAATTGCAATCTTTGCCTTATGAAGTTTCCAAGGTTCAAAGCAATCCTCCTTTTGAATCTTTAAACCAAGAAGACACCCTTATCAAAGAGGATATTTTTGGGAACTTTACCAAGAATGCAGAGATAAGTGAGGTAATGGATGATCTAATGAAGGAAGCCCATGAAGTTAATTCTCATAATGATTGTATTCCAGATTGGTGTTTGAAGGCTTCCGAGGATGACTTCTCTTATGGTAAAAGTGTGTGTCTCATTCCTTGGTTTTCAGATGAGTGTATTTATATAGGTGTTTTTCAAGCTGACAGTCATGAACAAGATTCGATGGATGTGTTAACTCAAATTTCTTCACATTATAGATTATATGAAGGTTGTCCAATTCATGGGTTAATTTGTTGCAAACCAGACTATCAGAGGGATCTCTAGATAGAGGATATAGGTATGCTTGAGGATATTCCACAAATTCCCAATAATGTTCAAAATGGTACCCAAATCCTTCAAGAGAGCTCGCCGATTTATGATGAGATATGGTTGTTTGGTTCATTGCTCAAAGATATTTCTCATCTTCTACACATCAATCTTGCCAAACTGCTGAGCTTACAGGTGCCACATGGATGCACGCCACTTATCTGCAAAGGTGCCTATTTCTCTCAGCATGTGAATGGTTTTGTATGACAATCCTGGAGAAGTTTGAGGTAGGCTTTGCCTACCATGTACATACTTTAGTTATAATTTTTGTTGTGTCCGTCCCATTTTTGGTTTGTGTCTGGTTTCTCTAGATATTCCCTATGTTGTTTCCTCTGTGACTATGTTGCCCAATGAATAGTGCACTAGCCTGCGAACCAGAGATTTTGAGTTCATCCTGCGTCCTTTGTAGTACTTGTCCCCAGTCAGAGCCAACTGTTGCCCCCATATTTGGCCTACATAAAATTTGAAAAATTAAAATCGATCTTAGTGTCGAGTAAAGATCCAATAGTTGTTTTTGCATAAACAGTGAACACGCAATACAAGGTCCTTACTAGTCAAAATCCAAAAAATGGAAAAATCTTGAGAATTACCA